>NC_041215.1:49075457-49103143 GCF_002837175.3 Physeter macrocephalus
TCTTCCAACAAACAAGAGTCCAGGACCAGATGGCTTCACAGGTGAATTCTATCAAACATTTAGAGAAGAGCTAACACCCATCCTTCTCAAACTCTTCCAAAAAATTGCAGAGCAAGGAACACTCCCAAACTCATTCTAGGAGGCCACCATCACCCTGATACCAAAACCAGACAAAGATACTACAAAAAAAGAAAATTAAAGACCAATGTCACTGATGAATATAGATGCAAAAAAATCCTCAACAATACTAGCAAACAGAATCCAACAACATATTAAAAGGATCATACACCATGATCATCTGGGATTTATCCCACGGATTCAAGGATTCTTCAGTATACGCAAATCAATCAATGTGATATGATAAACCATATTAACAAATTGAAGGATAAAAACCATATGATCATCTCAATAGACGCAGAAAAAGCTTTTGACAAAATTCAACACCCATTTATGATAAAACCTCTCCAGAAAGTGGGCATAGAGGGAACCTACCTCAACATAATAAAGGCCGTATATGACAAACCCACAGCAAACATCATTCTCAATGGTGAAAAACTGAAAGCATTTCCTGTAAGATCAGAAACAAGACAAGGATATCCACTCTCACCACTATTATTCAACATAGTTTTGGAAGTCCTAGCTACGGCAATCATAGAAGAAAAAGAAATCAACAGAATACAAATTGGAAAAGAAGAGGTAAAACTGTCACCGTTTTCAGATGACATGATACTGTATATATAGAGAATCCTAAAGATGCCAGCAGAAAACTACTAGAGCTAATCAATGAATTTGGTAATTTAGTGCTTGCCAGAGGCTAGGGGAAAGGGAGAATGGGGAATGACTGCTAGTGGGTACAGGGTTTCTTCTTGGCACGACGAAAATATTCTGGAATTAGACAGTGGTAATGATTGCACAACTTTGTGACTGTACTATAAACCACTTTTCTTCTTGGCACGATGAAAATATTCTGGAATTAGACAGTGGTAATGATTGCACAACTTTGTGACTGTACTATAAACCACTAAATTGTACACTTTAAACATGTGAATTTTATGGTATATGAATTACATCTCAATAAACCCATTATTTTAGGAAAATAAAATAAAAGAGGAAAAAAGAAAAGAAAAAAAAAGCCTTGGGTATGGGGGAGGAGTTTTAGCGGGGGGGTGGAACTTAGGCAGGGGTGGGGTTTTGGGTGGGGCGGGACCTAAGCGGGAGGTGGGTGACTTTGAGCGTGGGGCGGTACCTAGGCAGGGGAACGTTGAAGCATGGCGCGGGGCCTCTGCTTAGGAGCTGCGCAGAACAGGAGAGGCAACATCTCTGAAGGAGGGCCTCTGGAGTGTGGAGTTCTGAAGTTTGGAGGTAGGGCCCTGAGTGAGGGTGTGTGGGTGGGGTTTAGGCCGCTCCAGCTTGTTGGAGGGGGTCTCTGAATGTAGAGGTAGGGCCCTGGGTAGGCATCAGCTTTTGAGGAAAGATGGAAGCAGTTGTTAAAGTTAGTTTGGGAATACACCTCTATATTTTATTTAAAATTTTGAAATTTAGTTAAATTTATTTTTTCAGATTCTGCTTTTATGCATTTTTGTTAGTGTTCTCATAAATGATGAGATTCAATAAATATAGAATGGTTGTAGAACTATATTACTGGGTGGCACACATACAAATTGAAAAGAAAAGAAAAAGAGGGCGCAAGTCAAGGGTATGTAAATTTCAGTCACAGGTCTGAGATTTATTCACTATGTGTCCTCAAGCCAGTTGCTTTACCTCACTGAACTGTAGTTTTTAGTTTTTAGTTTTTCATCTGGAGATTTTGTAGTCAGAACCTATTTCAGTTGCTAGCATCTACAAGTGTCCAGTAAATCAACATATTACTCTTAAGAAGCAAAGAATAATAGGAGCAAAAATCCATCTTGAAGCAAAATTTAATAAGAACCTGGCAGTCTGAATCCCCATCACGAAGGCTGTGGCTCATGGTGGTTTGACCAGATCCAATTTATCTTGGGTTAAATCTTAAACAGAAGCCAGTCTTCGCCATTTAAGAGTACATCCTAGACAGCCAATCCGATCACTGTGATTCCTTGAACCTAGAATTAATCTATATCTAATTTATTAAATCAGTTCTATTTTTGAGGAATAGGAAATTCTCACACTCTCTCAAATATTCATCAAGCCCAGAAATTTTGAAACAAAACAAACTTATTATATATTTATATTCCTATTCATCAGTGGAGGAAATACTTAAAGATAACCAGAAAAAGAGTTGAGCAGTAATGCAAACTCAATTATTTGATTCCAGTCAGAGTGCAGAAATTCCACATCCACATCTGCAAGAATCCACTTACCTCAGAGGTCAACTGTTTCCAAACACACACCCATCACTGCAGTAAAGAATCATTAATATCTTGTTGAATTTATAAACTGCATTTTGGTTTAACATTGTCAGAATGTGTCTGACCTGCTTTACCTTCATTTGGATGCTGTTATAGTTGGGCTTTATCTAACTAGTGTTGGTGTTATTGTTTTCTTTTTCTTTCCTTTTTTATAACCTCAACTTCAAACTGAACCTATAGATAACCATTTTTTTTAAACTTGGATAACATGTGAAAAGGTTCCAGTGGGAATGTAGAGCCATCACTACTCCATTGGGATGAAATCCTGACAGGTGACAAACATAACAGAAATGGTTATAAGTTTCTCCACTTGCAAACATTTTCTCCTGCATTTGCAGTTGTAAAACAGATTCAAATATTTTCTCTTACTGACACCAAAGTGTATTGCCTTACATAATGACTAACCCTGGGAGGAATTTTTGTGTGTGTGTTAAATGATAATACATTCTTCAGGGTCACTTTTACTTTCCCTTTTGAAATGCTACATTCAATTATTTCATTGGTGAACCACTTAACTGAATACAAAAACTTGTTGACAGCAGTAAAAGAAAGACTGGATAAAAAAATTGTAAATGGTAGACTCTTTCCTGTCTCAAGGAGCTTTTTCCTTATTTATGTGAAGAAAGCAGGTTATAAAGCAATGGTGTAAACTTATGAAGTCATATTGGATATAATTTTGTAACTCATGCATTCCCTAAATAAGGTAACTTCAAATAAACTGATAAAGTTTGACTTTGAAAATAATCATAAATATATAATCAGTGTATATATATATATAAACTGCCTACCTACATAGTCACCTTTCAAATGTCTGACAGACAAAAATATATGTGCTGCTCACTGTGTGCAGAACAATGTATGGATATAAAAGAGTGGAAAAGATGCCTGTCCTTAAGGATGCTAACAATGTAATGTGGGATTTATGATATTTGTTACTTAAATGGAAGTGACAGTAATTCTATGCTTCATTCAAACTTAGCTATACATAGAGAAACTTGAAAAACCAAAATTAGATTTTTTTAAGGGTGAGTGATACAACTCAAGTGATACAAAGTGCAAACTTAAAGCCTCATTCTTCAGCTGATTTCTATTTTCAAGTTCAAATAACATGAGACTATCTCATGATTTTAAGCTCTTAATTTTACTCCTTTTCTAAGTCTTTTTCTGATGGACTAGTTAAGACTGGAAAAGACTCTACTATGTTAAACTTCTTAGCTGTATAGTTCAGAGGTGCACCTTATGTTCTGGCAAACATTCTGTTGTAATTCCATTTTGGTAAGCAAGTTATCAAGCTTTCATCAAACTGACCTATCTTCTGATTTAACATAGTTGGAAATGTATGTCCTGACCTATAGTGTATTCTTGGCTAAACACTTACTCCGAGTCTAATCAGCAGAACATAAATAGAAAAATTCGGATTCTGTGACATTCTACAGGAAAATGTCAATGCCATAACTGACAAAAGAAAAGTTGGAAAATATTCTGGACTAGTGAACACTGAAGAGCCATGCGATTCATTATTCTTGGTTGGGTCCTGGATTGGGCAAAAAATAACTGCAAATGATGTTTTAGGGACAGTTGGAGAAAGTTGAATATGGATGGGATATTATATCAAAGTCAAATTTCATGGGTGTGATGATGGTATTATAGTTATGTAAGAGCATGTCTTGTTCTTAGAATCATTTCAGGATAAAATGTCATGGTGTCTACAACTTATTTAAATGGTTCAGCAAAAGTCATATGTGGACATATATATGTATATCTGTGTAAACATTCCAAACATCTATACACAATTCAGACAGAGAGAAAAAGATAAAGCAAATGTCACAAAATGTTAAGGGTTGATAAATCCAGGGTATATAGGTATTTACTATACTATTCTTTCAACTTTTCTGTCAGCTTGAAATTTTTCACAGTAAGAAGTGGAGGGAAGAAGGTAATTCAACTTTTTAAACAAATAACAATTTACATTCATTAGATGAACTATAATCGAAAAAGAAAAGCAAAATCATCTTGTGTGTTATAGGCTGAATTGCATCCTCCCCAAATTTATATGTTGAAGTCCTCACCCATCCGTCAATACCTCAGAATGCGAGAGTGTTTGGAGACAGGACCTTTAAGAGGTAATTAGGGTAAAATTTGGTCATACAGGTGGGCGTGAATCCAATATGACTGGTGTCTTTATAAGAAGAGATTAGGATACAGACACACACAGGGGGAAGACAACATGAGAGGAAGATGGCCATTTACAAGCCAAGGAGAGAGGCCTCAGAATGAAACCAAGGCTGCCAACACCTTGAACTTGAACTTGTAGCCTCCAGAATTATGAGGAAATATATATATTTTTAAAATTTAAACCAAAAGTCTATGGTATTTTGTTATGGCAGCCCTAACCCACGAATACACTGTATTACTCAGAATTCTAAGAGTCACTTTCATTGACTCTCTTCCTTGTATAACCCCTTCTGTTTTCAATGTCAGCGGAACCTGTGAATATGATGAGATATCACTCCTGGATTACACTGCATTATACGGCAAAAGGAAATTATCCACGTCTTCTTAATCTAATCACACAAGGTGTTTAAAAGCAGAAGGTGTTTTCCATCTGGTTGCAGAGGAGGAAGTCAGGGATTGAGAGCATGAATCATGAGGCAGCTTCAACATATCGCTGGCTTTGAAAATGGACAGGGTCCCCTGCCAAGAAATGTGGGTGGCCCTTGGTTGTCAAAGGTTGAGGCTGAAGGCCATCAAGAAATTGTGATCCCAGTCCTACAACCACAAGAAACTAAATTCAGCCAACAACTTAAATGAGCTTGGAAGCGGATTCTTTCTCAGCCCCTCCAGATAAGAGCCCAGTCTTAGGAATACCTTGATTTCTGCCTTGTGAAACTTTAAGCAGAGAACCCATTTGATCCTAACTAGACTTCTGATCTACGGAATTGTGCAATAAGAAATGGGTGTTATTTTGACATGCTAAATCTGTGGTAATTAATTATACAGCAACAGAAAACTGATAATCTCATAATCTACTCAGTTATCCTCATCAGTGTGTTTTTATTTTTTATTCCTTTGGGCGGGGCATGCCCCGCGGCTTGTGGGACCTTAGTTCCCCGACCAGAGATAGAACCCAGGCCTTGGCAGTGAAATTGCCGAGTCCTAACCACTGGACTGCCAGGGAATTCCCAACAATGTGTTTTTAAATTAGAGTGAATATGTGTGTTTTGTTTGTCTGTGTGAGGAAAAATGGTGAAGAGAATATTATTTTTTTCCAGATTCAATTTGTGTATATGCACACACATAAAATTCATATACATGCATATATAAATATTAACCCATACACCTTTTAAAATTATTAGTACAGTAATATATACACATTTATATATCCTTTAGAATTGGATAAAAGAGATAATTAAAATCCTCTCTCAGTTGTTACTATATCTTCTTCCATCTTTAGCATATTTATTTATCTTGTCATTCCCAACTTCTATCACAGGACCTATTACATAGTAGTCACTCAATTAAAATTTGTTATGCATAAATTTAATAGATAGATACATAGATACATTGATACATATATAGATAGATGGATTATGTACAGGATGCCAACTTAAATGCCAATTTAAATGTTATGTGAGATAGGCATGTATGAAAGTCTGGTCTTCACTAAGGGGGAATGTTAGTGGAATCTATTTAACGTCTCTGAACCTCATTTACCTCATCTAGGAGGCTATATAGCATGGTACAGTGTTCAACTGTAGCTCTGTCACATAATTGCTTTAGGACCTCTAGCAAGTAGCTTCTCTCATGCTTTATTTTTATCCTCTATAAAAGCTGACCATGATTAGTATCATAGGGAGGCCACCATTAGCTCATAGAGTGCCTTCATGCAAATTAGAAACACTGCTCCCTTTCAAAGATCATTTATTTCCATTTGTAGCAAAATATATATACCCATGCTGTCTGCATTATTTATGTCACCCTGATGCCTTGCACGACCTGAACAACTGTACCCAATGTCCCGCTCAGGGCTGTTGTCAGGATGAAAGGATATAATCCACATAAGGGTCATAGCACAACATCTGGTCCATATTAACCATATATTTTAAAGTGTCAGTAATTGTCATCCTTATCTTTCTCATAAACATCTTCTTTAATATGAAATTAGTATCATTTTACCAGGATAGACACTAAATTAGCATAGGTGAAAGCCCTGGCACATGGTAAGGCATGGAAAAAAATGGTTGAAGGACCATGCTTAGTAAGCACCTTGAACACAGTAGTTCCTCAGTAAATAGCTGCTGATTGATTACATTCTAGTTTTCTTAAAGAAAATGCATCAATGCATTATGGGAATTCTAGTTTGGTAACAAAATTCTCTTTACTCCTTAGGTGAAAATATATAGTATGCCATTTATTTTAAAAACTGAATTGTCTAATATGTGCAAATTTGGAAGTAAAATGTAACAAAATTCCCCAAAGTCCCATGTGGAGAAAGAAGCATTATTTTAACTATCAGATTACATCTATTTTACTGCCTAACCCAATTATCAATTGTGAGTCAACAATTATAACAATCTAATATAGATTATAGCAACCTAATATATAATATTACTAATATGCACGCGATAACTAGTATGCACCACTTATGAATTTCTACTGTTTCCCTCAGAAAATAATGTTAATTAAGTCATCAATCCAAGTTTGTCTTTTGTGTTGCAAATACATAGCATTGTGGAGATGGACACCAACTGCACCACTAAATGACTGTTCTAGATCACCAGTAGGAAGGATTAAGGCAAAACTACTTTTTAAAAATTTTGGAGCAGCCCATCATCCATAAATATTTGAAAAAAATGTAGTAATTATCTACTGATTTTTTATTAAAACAATGTTTTTTTTCATTTGTATAAGAATTGCACTATGTGATCAAATCAGGCATTCTTAGAGGGTTAGGACCACTGCTATAGTAATGGGCCCTTTATTTCATCAGAAACTGGTGATTTCATTTCATATCTCTAAATAAAGCCTATAATTTCAGTACTCTGGTAGTTAGTATATATCTCCAAGGAAAAGGAGGGATTTTTAAATTGTTGCAGTATTCTTTATATTAATATAAAAAAACATGGAAGTGTAACAGACATATAGTAGGATGCTATATTAATCTGCTAGGTCTGCCATAACAAAATACCATAGACTAAGTGGCTTAAACAACAGAAATTTATTTCCTCTCAGTGCTGAGGCCAAAAGTCCGAGATCAAGATGTTGCCGGGGTTAGTTTCCCCCAAGGCCTCCTTGGATTGCAGATCTCCACCCTCTGACTGCCTCTTCCTACGGCCTTCTCTCTGTGCACAAGCACCACAGTGTCCCTCAGTGTGTCCAAATTTCCCCTTCTTAAAAGACACCAGTCAGATGGGATAAGGACCCACTCTAATGACCTCATTTTTACTTAATTTACCTCTTTTAAGCCTCTAGCAACAAGTACAATTACATTCTGCAATGGTATAATTTTAGGGTTTCAACATGTGAATATTGAGGGGTGCAATTCAGCCCATAACTGATGCTATAATAGAAAGTTAGGAAATGCAATTTCTGGATTCCAATTTTAGCCTTGTTACCCATTAGCTATGAGACTCTTGACCAAGCAACCTGTTTGTGCTTTAGATTTCTTATTTTTTTTATGGCCATAATACCTGGCTTATTTTTCTCAAAAAATAGGTACTACGTCAAAGGATATTTGTTAATTCTAATGTACATGTCCTTAAATTATCAAAGTGCTATACAAGTATAAGTCCTTTCTATAATTACTTTTTTTTTTTTTTTTTTTTTTGGTATGCGGGCCTCCCTCTGCTGCGGCCTCTCCCGTTTCTCCCGTTGCAGAGCACAGGCTCCGGATGCGCAGGCTCAGCGGCCATGGCTCAAGGGCCCAGCCGCTCCGCGGCATGTGGGATCCTCCCAGACCAGGGCGCGAACCCGGTTCCCCTGCATCGGCAGGCGGACGCGCAACCACTGCGCCACCAGGGAAGCCCAATAATTACTATTTTTGAAAGATTGAAATTATTAGTCTTATGACTATATGCTGAAGTCTAAGACAAGAAGTTTATTAATAATTACTTTTCTCTTGGCAACTCATCAGAGTTGTTGAGAAGTATTTACTAGTTTGTTTTCTTTCTTGCTGTTTAATACCCAGAAAGATTTGTGCAAGCTGAAAGATTCTCCCCTTTCGTATCTGATCCTTGGTTGACCAAGGAATGAGGTCAAACTTTTCCCTCCCAAGGCATCATTTTTCAGAAAAGTAAAATAAACAAACAAAAAAACCCTGCAAGATGAGTAGACTGCTATAAGCCACCTTTACTGAATTGGTATCCTTCCACCTAAGCCCTATTTTTACCCATCGTCTCATGAACTTTACTCTTTGCAAGCAATTTCTCCCATCCCCCAAATCAAAGAAGGCTAATGTTACAGAGATTTTAATTGAAAATATTCAACCCAAAGTCAATTATTCTGCCTAAAACTGAAACGGGCCAATACAGCAATTAGTAGAAGGATGATACTTTTTGTCCTACTGAGAATTCCATAGGCATATTATAGTAGGGTTTTATATTCTGCTTTCAGGGGAGAAATAATATAAGATATGGGGGAAGGGAGAGAGAAAAAAGACATTGCCATTAAAATAAGTTCATAGAACAAAACATCCTTCAGTGCTTCATTTAGCAAAATATGTCATTTCAGAAGCACTTCTGAGTGAAAGTCAAATGTAAATTTTATACACTGACTATAAAGAATAAAACCTCCTCTAGGAAGAAATTTGCTCACCCATGAAAGGTAAGAAGACTTCATCCCCAACCGCAAATGCTAGATTAGTTGTGGATAAATGATGGATTGAATCATTTCTGAGAAGGCTCCTTGCTCAGCCTTCAGCTTTGTCCCAATAGAGCCCTGCAAGACCATTTGTTTACTGTACCACATCCCTTAAGCCAAGGAGGTTTTATCAGAGTTGTCTCTAGAATTCAATAATTTTATTTAATCCCCTTTATTTTACATCATTTCAAAGTTTTCATTGCCTATAATTTCCAGTCCAGGCTGAGGGACATGAGTCCCTTTTTATCCTATGACTTGTGAACTTGGATCAGAAAACCAAAAAGCAGTGACTTCTTTTTTTTTTTTTTGCGATACGCGGTCCTCTCACTGTTGTGGCCTCTCCCATTGCGGAGCACAGGCTCCGGATGCGCAGGTTCAGCGACCATGGCTCACGGGCCCAGCCGCTCCGCGGTGTGTAGATCTTCCCGGACTGGGGCACGAACCCGTGTCCCGTGCATTGGCAGGTGGGCTCTCAACCACTGCGCCACCAGGGAAGCCCAGCAGTGACTTCTTGAAGAAGAGCAAGGCCTTTTGCAATGCTGGTCTTGCTCCACTTCTGTGAATTGTGGTGCACTCAGTTTTATCACCTATGCCTCCAATCAAACTTGCTTAAAATTGCAGAGGCAAACTTTCAGAGACCCGTTAGCACACTGCAGGGCAGGATGAAGGGAAATGTCACCCTCCATCCCATCCCCACTGTGCTGGGGATATGAACCAACCTTAGACAGGCCCTTTCAATTCACAATTATACTGTTCCTCACCTTCCTGTCTCCCCTTCATGTCAACTCATAAGTGGAAGTCTCTTTATTATTAAAGAAGGGTCAGTGCTTCTTGCCTCTTCATTGCAAAAGAGGGAAGCCTCAGAATAAAATGAAGAGCAAAACAAAAAAATTGAAAGAGACATAAACTGCCCTCATGGGCCTCATACGCTCTCCCTTTTATCTGTAAGATCATTTCAGCTTCTCTTCCTAACCAAAAGCTTAGCTCTGTGGCTCTCATATATTAGTTCATTGCAGTGACCTCTAAATCACTATTACTTAGAAACAAGGACCATATTTCCATTCATTTTATTGTTCCTATAGTCTACTTTCAGTGCCCTATTCTGCTATTTATTTTTAAAGGGCAGTATCTGTTTGCTAATAACCTCCCACCTGAATTTTTGTTTTATTTCTCTGACCTCTGTTAAAGAAAGAAAGTTTAGAAGGAAATTGTAAAAGGATTTCTACCTTATATCCTAGGGGAAAGGTGAGTGTATGAATATAAGGAGATCATTAATATCCTCGTATCTAAATAAAGCTTAAAATCCTACAACAATGGAAATGCAGTCAAAGCAAAGGTCAATTCATGCAGAGGCATATCTAACCCTAATAACTTACAGCCATTTTCATTTTTCACAAATGCTTCTATTCCTATTACCCAGGAGACATGGTGTGTTTACTGAATTATTCAATTAGAACTGATCACCTCCAAAGTCAGTGTGATATAACTGTTGGGATAGCATCTATGTTTTTCAGATGACACCATATTTTTAAATTAGGTGGCCTAAGGCTTCCTTTTAGGAGTTAGATTCTTCCTTTCCTGAGTATTTATAAAAAGAAGGGCAAGTTGAAAGAAATGCAAACTCTGCTTTCACCGATAACAGCCAACTTAGAGGGCATAGAAGGACTGTAAACTCAGTTTCCTCATTTCTTAAAATGAGATAACAGCTACATTTCAGGACTGCAATGTTAATTAAATAATATTATTCATTAATGGTTTTTTTAGCCATATATTTTAACTTTAGCTAATTCATCAACATTATGTCTTTGGAAGAGTTCTTAGGAAAAGCCACCTGTCCCCAAATAATGTCTATACCTTATTTGTCTTAATGTTTGAGTGTAATATACTTAATTATTAAAAACTGTTAATAACTTCTCTTGAATTAGTGTATGTGGTAAATTAACCCTATTGCTAGCCACAACCTTAGAGAATAAAGCCAATCTTCAGTAAGAATCGGAGAGGGGGCAATTAGCGTGCTTGGTCAGAGCTCTGGCATATGGAATACAGGGAGGGGTGCTGGGTGGAGAGGGGCTCTTTCTCTGGAAGAGGCACTATTCTAAGCACTTTACTGTGAGGTAGGTACTATCATGCCCATTGTACAGATAAGGTAATGGAGACCCGGAATGACTAAGTTTGTTGCACAAGAGCAAAGATATTCATCTGGAGGAACTGGCTTTGGTGTCAAGCATCTGGGATTCAGAAGCCCTGATCATGCACTGTGCCTGCCACCTCTCCTCAGTGGATGAAGAGAGGAAAAGGAGTGAAGAGACACTGTGGCACATGCTACCTGGGGCCTCTTCTCGCCCAATACCTAGCCTCCCCTTTTTCTTTACTAGTAGAACCACAGATCTTATTTTGGAAAGCCCTGTGGAAATACTCACTGCCCCATACCTTAGGTGATCAGTTCTGGCGAAGGAGATCTAAGCAAGAAACCTACTGAGTTTGCTTTCCGTAAAAGTTACTATTCTCCTGACAAACAGATAGACTCAGCTGGCACTTGCTGTTTCTTTTTTTTCTTTCCCTTCTCTCTGGCCGAAATGGAATTATCTACTGGGGAAGGTGGAAAAGCCCTACTGTGGCTAAAAGACTGACAGCTCCATGCTAAGAGTGGCAGAGCAAAAGGTAGAGGAAGCCTGGTGTCATTCTGGAGCTGCCATATCAATCCTGGATGGTCCACTTTTGCACCTTTTTATATGAGAAAAGTAAACCCTTATTTGTTTGAGCTCCTGTGTCTGTCCTTTATGCTCAGATGCAATCTTAACACGTAAGGAGATGTGCAAAAATAGAAGAAAGAAGCCAGCTTTTGCAGAGAATGCCGTTTTGCCTGAGTCTGGCACCGTGTGGGAGTGGGTACACACACAGCTCTATGCCCCATTCTTCCACTTTGCCCAGTTATGCTGCTCCCTGTGGCTGCAGTACCCAGACACGGCCCCACCTCTGCAGCGGTACAGTGGACATGGCTTAGCTAGGACACTGCAGTAGGGTTTGGCAAACTACAACCTGCAAGACAAACCCAGTCTGTGGACTGTTTTTGTACAGAGTGTAAACTAAGGATGTTTGTTGGCTTGTTGTTCCATTTTAACTGTTTTACAAACAAATAAAAACAAAGAAGAATATGCAACAGAGATAACATAAGCTCAGGAATTCTAAAATATGTACTGTATGGTCTTTTACAGAAATAGCTTGCTGATCCTTGCAGAAGGACAGGACAGAGTAGAGTCAATATGAAAATTATTATAACAACTACAGTAAGTCCCCTGCATACGGACAAGTTCCGTTTCGAGAGCGCATTCGTAAGTCCAATTTGTTCGTAAGTCCAACGAAGTTAGCCTAGGCACCCAACTAACACAATTGGCTATATAGTACTGTACTGTTTATATAGATTTATAATATATATTATAATAATAATAATTATATTATTATTATATAATAATAGGTTTATAATATTTTTCACACAAATAATATGCAGAAAATAAAGAAAACATTTTTAATCTCACAATACAATACCTTGAAAAGCACAGTAGTATACAGTACAACAGCTGGCATCCAGGGGCTGGCATCAAGTGAACAGGCAAGAAGAGTTACTGACTGCAGGAGGGAGAGGAGGTGGGGGATGGTAGAGCTGAAGGATCCTCAGCAATAGGAGACGGAGGGCAAGCTGCAATTTCACTCACTCCTGACGTGGATGGCACGGGTTCTGGTTCCTTGCTGGATTCAATTCTATCTACCCTTTTGAAAAAACAATCCAGGGATGTCTGGGTAGTAGCTCTTTTTTTCTCATCATAGATGACACGGTAGCACTGGATTGCATCCTGAACAGCTGCTGTAACCTTCGTGTACTGTTCTATGTTGCAGTCCTTTGCCTCAAAAACTAACAGTGCCTTCTCGAATAAAGAAAATCCCTTTGCCATTTCCTGCATCGTGAATCTCTTTGGTTCTTCAGTTACTTCTTCTTCCTCCCGTCTCTCTTGGTGTTTCTGAGCAGTACCAGCTACATTACCACTGCTTGTACGTTTGCTTCTGGACATCCTGGACTTGAAACAAAGATACTGTACTACTGTACTCTATACAGTACTGTACAGTACACAAAAGCACAACCACTTGTAGAGGATGCACTCACGTGACAATGTATGCCAGACATGTGAACTAACTTATCATGATAGGCCATGTGAATGCATGTCCTCATCTTTGAAAGTTCACAACTTGAAGGTTTCCATGTAGGGGACTTACTGTATCCAGGTTGCAAATCTTACCCTCCTATAATGTCATTTTTATACTCCCCGGTTAGTCAAAGAGTCATCATATCCACAACATGATCTATAGTAGAAGGACTCTCTACATGATTTTCTGAAGGGGGCACTCACTCCTGACGTGGATGGCACGGGTTCTGGTTCCTTGCTGGATTCAATTCTATCTACCCTTTTGAAAAAACAATCCAGGGATGTCTGGGTAGTAGCTCTTTTTTTCTCATCATAGATGACACGGTAGCACTGGATTGCATCCTGAACAGCTGCTGTAACCTTCGTGTACTGTTCTATGTTGCAGTCCTTTGCCTCAAAAACTAACAGTGCCTTCTCGAATAAAGAAAATCCCTTTGCCATTTCCTGCATCGTGAATCTCTTTGGTTCTTCAGTTACTTCTTCTTCCTCCCGTCTCTCTTGGTGTTTCTTAGCAGTACCAGCTACATTACCACTGCTTGTACGTTTGCTTCTGGACATCCTGGACTTGAAACAAAGATACTGTACTACTGTACTCTATACAGTACTGTACAGTACACAAAAGCACAACCACTTGTAGAGGATGCACTCACGTGACAATGTATGCCAGACATGTGAACTAACTTATCATGATAGGCCATGTGAATGCATGTCCTCATCTTTGAAAGTTCACAACTTGAAGGTTTCCATGTAGGGGACTTACTGTATCCAGGTTGCAAATCTTACCCTCCTATAATGTCATTTTTATACTCCCCGGTTAGTCAAAGAGTCATCATATCCACAACATGATCTATAGTAGAAGGACTCTCTACATGATTTTCTGAAGGGGGGTAGCGGAGGGCAATAAGGAAGAAGGAGAAAGACCGAACAAATACCTTCTTGACTTAAAAGGAGGAAAATCTAATCTTAAGTATATAAACATCAGATTGCCAAAAAATAACACACATCTGCTGAAACCGATTGTTGGAAAGGAAGTATCGTTAAGACTTCAACAGGAAATCCTAGAAGGAATTATGTATTGAATACCTTGGAATAAAAGCACCTTTCAGGAAGACTTCCCTGTCACAGGGGGTACCAAGTTTTCATGCCACAAATAACATTTCTACTATTCACTTTAATTCTCGTCATACAAAATGCTAGACTTAGAACTGGATTGAAAGCACTGAGTAGAAAGATGGTGCTTTTTCCTGATTTTCTCTTCTCATTGCCTCATAGGACCTAAAAGATGGTTAGCCATTTAGACACTAACAAATTACTTCAAATAATGTAGTGAAATAAAGACTTTCATTTGTAATATAAGGCTAAAGAACCATTTCTCATATTCAACGGTAAGGATAGAAATTATTAAATTTCTCTAATTTCATATTTTAGAAAACTCATCCCAACATGCAGTCAGCTTAGTGGTAAATCAACCGCATTCAAGAGGGGTTTTTTTGGCCTTGGATTGCTATTAGTGAAATCTCACTTCTGCCCCATAAATAGTAGAAAATACCCCAACAACCTGGGCCTAAACAAACACAGAAGAGAAAGAAAATATGTGCCTGTTAACCTCTCAGATCCCCAAATACCTCAATTTCATTTGATTTTCACTTTCTTTGTTTTTCTGTAGGCATGTTTATCTTCTAAAGCATTTTGGTCATCAGCCTCTCACAAGTAAAGCTTTTCCTCCTCCTCGACAATATCCACTTTTCTCCTGTTAGAATTTTGTCACGGTAGAGCTTTCACAATGTCATAATAAATTCTATGCTATATTGGTCCTCTTATCATTTTAAAGGCTAAGTGGATTTAGGAAAAATAAGTGCATTGCATCAGCGGTTTTCATCTAATATTTTGTAGATACAACATACTTTGTCTTCAGATCAAATATAACATACTTTTGTTCATACACTGAGCACAAAATCATCCTTCTTAAGAATCAATCTTCAAGATTTTTGATTTCTAGTATTTATCTCTCACACTGAATGTATATACATTCATATAATTATAAAATTATGCAATTATTTTATGTAGATCAGTGATGACTGCATATGAATGTTATAAAACAACACATTACGAAGCACCGTGATTAGGGAAAATGGTAACTGTGAACATCTGGATTGAGAAATTTAAATTTGAAAAAGTCTTATTTTTTCATAAAGCTTTTTCTCTATGCTTGTCCAGATTTCAGTTAGTACTGAAACCACTCATCTGAAACAGGCTAATTAAATGTGGATCCAAATATGTTACTCAGATTAAACACCCAGGTTAAAAAAAAAAACGAGTATTTTTCTTTCTTTGTTTTGTTGCTACATTGATATAAGAATTTTTTTTTGGTGTTGCTCTTGAGGATATTCAGCAATTTCGATGCCCGAGAGTAGAATAAGAATGGCCAAAATGGGAAAACATTTTAAAACTGAACTCACCAAATTTTATCGAGCAAAATAACTATATACTTAAAAACTGCCAAAAATATCTTGAGAAGGTATGAGTTTCATTTTAAAAACTAGATAAGAAGAAAATCTATCTCTATTTCAATTAACCCACATGTAATTCCTAATTTGAAGCTTCAGTCCGCCAAAGCCCCTAATCTCTGTGAATTGAAGGACCTACCTTTTTCCCCCGAACACAAGGTGGTGTCTACCTTTTGGGCAAGATGGATATTCAAAATATTTTCAAACATTGTGGTCGAGACACTGACCATTAAGAACAGACGCTCAATCAATCAGGGCAGATGCTGGCCAGCAAACACAAGTCTAGCTGACTGGTGTGCCCCTGCTTGGTATCGGCCATGTTCCTAGAAGCACACAGCCGGCATGGGATGGGGAGTGGAATACTGTCATCCACCCACTTTGGCATTCACTTTGGGGTCTCTTTCCTCTTTGGGTTTGAGTTTTGACCACCAAGGTTCTTGTGCCTCCTCTGTACCACAGATCCTCTCCAGCCTGATTCTCCCACTAAGCCCCCTCCTGAGTACAAAGGGAGCATCATTATTCTCTATTATTCAAAAGCATGAAGGGAACTCCTGCCTAGACAGACCACATAGCCTTTTCTTCTCAATCACTTTTGCACTGTGCCAGGTACAAGTTCCAGGGCATTTCTCCTTCAACCTGCCTTCCTACGTATGGATTTGGCAAATCTCTCTCATGTCTCTGTCATGTTTCCCATCAGGAATTTGATAGGAGGATCAGGGCAAAAATGCAAGACTCCAAGACTCAAAAATTTAATTTTTTAGTCCGATTATGCCATGGCGATCATCCCTTGCATCTAACGAGAAGAAAACTCCTCTATGGCACTTAAATAGGGGAAGGCTTAAACAGCGTTAAGTCCCACTACTTATACAGATGAAATGTAGTCCAACTACTTATATATTTCATGGGCGGGGTATTTTGTTACTGTTGTCTTTTCACGTTACTGTATCATCCGCATCCATATGCATAATTTTGAGATTCTTCTCCTTATTTTCCAGTTTTAAACAACTTTGTTAAGGTATAATTCACCCATTTAATATGCACAGTTCAATGTATTTAAATACGTTAGCAGAGTTGTGCAACCATCACTGCAATCTAATGTTAGAACACTTCATCACCTCCAAAGAGACCCCATACTCATTAGCAGACATTCCTCATTCCCCTCCACCCGACTGGCCACTGGCAACCACCTATCTACTTTCTGTCTCTATAGATTTGCCTATTGGGATATTTCATATGAATGGAAACATAAAATATGTGGTCTTTTGTGCCTGGCTTCTTTTCCTTCACATAATATTTTCAAGATTTATCCATGTAGCATGTATAAGTACTTCAGTCTTTTTTTATTGTTAAATAATATTCCTTTGTATGGATTTATCAGATTTTATTTATCCACTAGAGTATTTTCCTATTAATATACATTTTCCTCTTATCACGCCTAGAACCTTAGCTATGCTATAGGGGTCTCGTAAAGGTTTTCAGAATTAAACTGATGAAATTGGTGAAAATTAGAAATGTAGTAAACAACTACAACCTCTTGCTATCGAAAAACTGATCTGTTCAAATTGAAAAAAGGCAATTAATGCAAATATTCAAGTACCCATATGTTGAGAAACTTTAAAAACAGTAGCAAACATGAAGAAAGTGAATAAGCATTGCTTCTGCTTTCTATCACCAAGATTTTCATCAAAACTTATACTGGTTCCATCTATAACACTTATAAACAAGTAGATAAAAGTGGAAAATGGAACCAATAATTATTATCTCTACAATATCAAGCAATAAGAGTGGTGGATTTTTCTTTTTTCATGTTGACTTCACAGAACTATGTAGTTGCTTTGAGGATAATCCTGATAAGCTGACATACCTGTTTGCGTGGGGAGTAAAAACTGATATTAGGTATGCTAGAAATATCAATATGAAAATTTAGGGGACTCTTCATACTCCTTACAACAGTGGGTATTTAAAAGAAAGTGTAGCAGATTTAGCTGTCGTCCTGTTATTATTTACAATTTTGATTTAGTGGTATTTTTCACATGGGCAAAACCCTTAATTGACTCCAAGTTAGACACAGTGGTACAATTACAATTAGGACTCATGTGTATTAAGAGTTCTGAAGCTGATATTATAAAGTCAAAGATCCTCACTGCATGGATGGATAAATGTAGTTTCTATCTTTCAGGTGCAAAAGAAAACACGTTCAATAATTTGTGTAGTGCCCTAGATATTAATAGAAAGAATATGGGAGCTAAAGCTTGATTAGTTCCTTTTTCCTTCTATATGCTCCTCTGTCTCAAAACGTGTGAGATAAATTTTTGGAGAGGATCTTATTCCCTCTCAGTGCTGTGTTTTAAAGGATTTTTTTCTCTTCAAGTAAATTTTTTTTCTAAGAGTAACACAATCACATTGAAATAACCTTGCATTTTCTTCCCTTCGTAAGTTAATTCACACAACAAAACTGCGTTTTATGCTCTCATTCACATAGTCATTTTAAAGAACACACAAACGAAAGGTTTTAAGTTTTTAGGCTATTTGGGAAAAAAAAGAATAAACGGAAACAGGAGTCATCTGTGAAAACAGCTGACACTTAGTTTCATAGGTAAGGTAAATCCAAATGGCATGAGAACCTTTCTACTCACAGGTATCTAAAGATTCGTCTGAATCATCAGGGCAGTCAGGGTCCCCATCACACAGCCAGCTCTGGGAGACACAAGTCACGTGATCGTGGCAAAGAAATTCACCAGGACCACACAACTGCTGATCTGAAAATGAAAATGTTTCAAAATAAAATATGAATGATCTGAACATGAACACAAGAGCAGTACAAAGATGAAATGTGAGAAGGCAATGCATAAAAGGTCTATGAATGTGGTCCACATTTTCTGTTTGGCAACAAAGCTAAACCGATTATTTTCCTTAATTTTATCCACTCATCTCAAGCGCTCAATTCTGATAGACTTAACTTTGCTGTGGTCTCACACAATCTATCCTGAAAATAGTTAAGAATTCTATTTGTGTTTAGGACTAGAGGCTTCCTCATATCAGATAAGGCATATAGCTATCCCAGCAAGCAGGTTTTATAGAAGATGTTGATCCAAAGCAGAAGTTCTTGAGCAGAAAAATTTCAGTTTCCTCCTCTGCTCCAAGACAATGAAAAATCAGCAATAAAAATTAAACCTTGTACGTAAACTCTATCTCTTAGTATTTAGTTCTTAACTACCCAACCTTATGCTAGAGCTTCATGCCTTTACATCTGTTAGATACCCAAAATCATAATATATTTTCCCCTTTTTCACTACAACTTTCCAATTGACAGTTTCTGCTACTGGACAGTGAAGGTGATAGTAACATCCCATAAAGCTTTGTTCTAACTCAGGTTTCTACATTTGATTGTACTCAAAAAGTCCATTATTTTCCTTCCATTGTTTCAGAATATTTAGGATCTGTTGCCTTTCCTCAGGTCCTAGTAAACTCACCAGATGTTGTTTTTTGCAATATTCTTACTTATGCCCTATAAGTCCATTCAACAAAATATTTCTTTTTTAAAAGTATTTTAAAACATGTCTGAAATAGAAGTGTTTCTTACAATTGATGACCTCGGAGTGTGAAGGAGTGTTAGGAGTGTTAGACATTTGATATCACTTATTCTTTGTTATGTATATACAGGAATGATCCAACATCAAAGAAATCCATCAGTAAATATGTCTTTCAATATATACCAGATGCATATTCTAAGTGATACGAAAGCATTACACCATAGCTTAATTGGCCTTTTTCCCCTAGCAATCTACAAAATGATGGCACATCTTCCACTTAATCATTTGATAAAATATAGTATGTCTTTCCTTTCTCTCCCTCAACCTCTTCCCCTGACCCAAAAATAACTTAAAACAAATATACTTTACAAACACACAAACACATCCACAGATACACACACACACAAACACACATCTTTAATCTATAATTAACTCTTCCTACTCTCACATTATATTTTTTGAAAATTCATATATTTTACCTTATTATACACCATCAATACCACACTCATTACCACTGCTATCATAATTATTGTTTTTTTTTTCACATTAGGTTGTTTGTGCATACTCTGAATTTGGCCTTAGAGCTGGTGCTATAGAATCAAAGATGTATAAGTCTCAGTCTTTGTCTTGAAAGATTCAGTCAGACTACTTACACCAACAGATCCCGAAGGAAAAAAAAAGTACATTGTATACCAAAAGCTGCCAAATAAGTGATTTAGAAAATAACTGCTAAAAGGAGAGACCACAGGTAGAGACAGATGGATACCAATACAAAGAAAAGTCTGGGGATATAAGTATGATTTTAAACGTGGGTAGGCTATGGATAAATGGAGAGTAAATATAGGACATTTCAGACAAGAGGTAGAGTAATAAAAATTGCTAAGGCAGTAATTATTAAAATGCATTTGAGACAAATATTTTATACTAAAGTTGAAATGACATTCAGGTTATAAGATCCATCTAGGTTCTTCTCCACCATACATTATGTGTGATATTTCTAAGTATGTCCTGGTGTTAGAGGAAAGGGACTTAAATTTTGCTTTAGACAGTCATGTAACCTTTGTAGTTAATGTAGGGAAAGAGCACATGAGAAAATTCAAATTATTTTTGCTTATAGACAGAGATTATATGATTTATTACCAAACGGGGAGAGTTCTGAGGGTGAAGGAAGACATTAATAATTACACTGGGGCAACAAGTATAAACCAAGTGTATTCCAGAAAAATCAGAATGACTGCTTATTATACCTATAGCTAGTCTGCATTTGATCTATGATTTTGAGATGCTAGGTTTTCTCTTCCTTCATTCCTCCCAAACTATAACCAATTGCTATAAGGAAAGGGGAAAAGAGATGGTGCCTTGCTAAATGCCACTGTATAGTGTCTGTCTCAGTAAATAATCAACAAGTATTTGTTGAAGTATAAAGAAATAAAAAGGGCCAACAGAACAATTTATAGTGCTGAAAAATAGTGTCTCAAAAACATAGGTCAGGGACTTCCCTAGTAGCGCAGTGGTTAAGAATCCGCCTGCCAATGCAGAGGACACGGGTTACAGCACTGGTCCAGGAAGATCCCACATGCCGCGGAGCAACTAAGCCCGTGTGCCACAACTACTGAACCTGCACTCTAGAGTCTGCAAGCCACAACTACTGAGCCTGCGTGCCACAACTACTGAAAACCGCACAGCTAGACCCCATGCTCTGCAACAAGAGAAGCCGCTGCAATGAGAAGCCCGTGCATGGCAACGAAGAGTAGCCCCTGTTCTCTGAAGCTAGAGAAAGCCCGCGTGCAGCAAAAAAGACCCAACGCAGCCAAAAGAAAAAAAAAAAAAAAGGTCAGGGTTAGTAATGAAGAACCTTGAGTACCACAGGAAGCATTTTGTAGATAATTTGAGGCCATGGAAAATTACTTAAGAAATGGTATTCATGTTAAAAAATAAACTGCAAAGTCACCTGTGAGGAGACTACTGCAATTGTCTAGAGAAAAGTTTAAGATGATTGGGGTAAAGTAGTGGGGACTAAAATGGAGACTGTGCTCCAAATGATCTAACATAAGAGTTAGGAATTAGTGACTAAATAGTTGAAAGACTCAAATATGCCTCCAGGTAAATAGCCTCAAAAATTGATTAGATGGTGTCTCAAAACCAAGACAGGACATAGAGATGGGGAAAAAAAAGAGAAGATATTGTACATGTGAGTGTAAATGTGTATGTGACCCTTGTCATGGGGGCAGTGGAATAATAATAGTAGGAATAATTAGTATTTTTATGGTGCTCTGCAGCTCAAAAAGCAGTTCCACCCCTGATATCTTAATTTGTTCATTCATTTATTTATTCAACAAATATCACTGAGCTTCTACTATCCTCTAGGGACTGAGGATACAATAGTGAGGAAAACAAAGGAGAATCCCCTGCCATCATAGACCTTACCTTACAGTGGAGGCAAGAAACAGAAACAAAATAAACACGAGTTAATTGTAAAGTATATTAGAAGATAAACACTATGGAGAAAAATAAAACAGAGATGGGGATTAAGGGTTGGAGACCAGGGTCAGGGGGTGGACATACAATTTTAAATAAGGTGGTCAGAGAACGTGTCACAGACATTTAATAAATGTGACATTTAATAAAGGCTTATAGAAGGTGAGAGTGACATCCATTTGAATAAAAGGTCATGCGTTAAGAACCTCTGTCAATATTCCATTTTATATATGTACCACATCTTCTTTACCATTTATCTGTCAATCCATTTACGTTGCTTCCATGTCCAGGCTATTGTAAATGGTGCTGCAATGAACACTGGGGTGCATGTATCTTTTCAAATTATGGTTTTCTCTGGATATATGCCCAGGAGTAGGATTGCTGGATCATATGGTAGCTCTATTTTTAGTTTTTTAAGGAAACTCCATACTGTTCTCCATAGTGGCTGCACCAATTTACATTCCCATCAGTGTAGGAGGGTTCCCTTTTCTCCACATCCTCTCCATCATTTATACAATGGACTATTACTCAGCCACAAAAAGGAATGAAATAATGCCATTTACAACAACATGGAGGGACCTAGAGATTATCACACTGAGTGAAGTCAGTCAGACAGAGAAAAACAAATATCATATGATATCACTTATATGTGGGATCTAAAAAAAATGGTACAAGTGAACTTACTTACAAAACAGAAACAGAGTCACAGATGTAGAAAACAAACTTATGGCTACCAAGGGGGAAAGTGGGGGGGGGGGAGAAATTGGGAGATTGGGATTGACATATATACACTAGTATATATACAATAGATAACTAAAAGAAGCTACTGTATAGCACAGGGAACTCTACTCAGTACTCTATAATGGCCTATATGGGAAAAGAATCTAAAAAAATAGTGGATATATGTATATGTATAACTGATTCACTTTGCTGTACACCTGAAACTAACACAACATTGTAAATCAACTATACTCCAATAAAAATTAATTAAAAAAGAAATAACCTGTGCCAAGAGGAAGCCCAGCAAATTTAAGGAACACTAAGGAAGTCTGACTGGCTGGAGAAAAAGTGAAAGTGGAAGAATTGAGGTCAGGGAATCAAGGAATATGGGGCAGAGGTTGGCGGATGAAGGCTTCTAGTTTTACTAAAAATCAAGATGGGAAACCATTGGAATGTTCTGAGTAGAGGGACACAATCTAACTGACTTTCTTTTTTAAAGGATCACTCCAGGTACTGTGTTGAAAATAGAGTGCAGTGAAGTGAAGGTAGAAGTAGGGAGGTCAACTAGGATGTTATTGCAATAATGCGGGTGAAAGGGAGTAGTTGTGTGGATACATGTGTTGGTGAAATGGAGTTTCAAGACTATTTGATAAGGAAACAAGTCAGATATCTTTCTACCATCTCATTAAATGTCAGGATCTTAAACTCAGATCTCTCACCTCAAAAGTATGACTTTGCAACAGTTTTTTTGAAATATACTGACTATGAGGTGCTTGGGAGACTTCCAAGAATAAATATGCAATAGACAGTGACACATTGAAGTCTGAAATTCAGGAGAAAGATCAAAACTGAAAACACAGAAAAGAACTGGAGCTGTAAGAAGACAGTGAAAAGCATAGGAATAGATTTAGATGAAATTAAAGTGAGGTGGGGGAAGAGGGAAAGACAGAGACAGAGACAGGGAGAGAAAGGCAGCAAAGTAAGAGTAGGTCAGGCAAGGAGACAGAGGAGTCAGAAAGTTTAGCCAGAGATACAAGAGAATAAGGTCAAGGGGAAAGAGGATGCACTAAAATCATGAAAAATTTTAAGAATGGATTGAGGAGGGGTGTCACCAGTGACCAAGTTCAAGTATGATAAATTCTAATAAGATGGGGTAGACTTGTAGGCTGAGGGAAAGGTGCCACAGAAGGAAGAGAGACTGGAGGCTTCAGAAGTATAGGAAAGTGCAGCAGTTTCCCAAGAACTCACAGGGCTGGAATTAAAACCTAAACAATAGTAGGAGCACTTGCCCTGAGGAAGAAAGGATAGAAAAATGAGACAGATAAACCATTAGCTGGTAGGGAAGAATGTTAAGGTATTCTTACCTGGTTGTGATTCCTCAAAGAACTTAAAAGCAAGATTAGTTTTCATAATTTGAAGAAGGTAGACTTGGAAACAGTAGTAAAGATTTAGAATGAGTAGAAAATTGAAAAGGAAGTCAACTAGAAATCTGTGAAAGGCTTTTTTTCTAACAGCAATGAGAATACAATTAAGGTTGAAAACTATATATTTGACAATTGATTTGTTTTCCATGAATGTCCAAATGTTCACCTGCATTGAGCCATAGATATAATATAAAGCCATAGAATAATTCCTTGAGAAAATCCCAGAAGAAAGTCCCTTGGGAAAATATGCAAACCACCCATCCTCAACACATATGCACATGTATATAGACACATACACAAAATCATCATGATTCAAAACAAGTTTTTTTTTTTTTCAGGAGTAAGACATACTTAAGGGGATTTACCGAATGAGCCTATGTTATCAGCTTGCTAAGCAAGCTCCAACCTTTAAAGGGAGTTTGCATAGTTGCAATTTTGAGGACAGTTTTATATTATTCCTCTAGGAAGTAACAGTTAAGAATAGCTTGCTACAACCCACCTATTTATTTTTCACCTTGATATTCCATTCCAAGGTCTGTTTTTAAAAGCATTGATTATAGGATTAAAATAAATGAATTTTCAGTATTTCAGGGTGATTATTTTAAAATAACATACACTGGATTGAGTTCCTTGAATCAGAAGCTAAATATGTTACGTCTATGTGTATTTTCCATTTATCCTATTTAATGCTTCAAGCTACACTTCTGAGATAGCCAAACTAATCTTATTTTAAATGTCTTCCTATTGTATGAAACACAATATTATACACTGTAATTAAAACAAGAAGCTTATGAGAATGTGCAGGAAGTTTCGCTTACATCCCTAAGGAAGAAGATCAAAGCTAGTATTGAGAGACCTTCAAGATGGCAGACGAGTAAAATGTGGAGATCACCTTCCTCCCCACAAATACATCAGAAATACATCTACACGTGGAACTGCTCCTACAGAACACCTACTGAACGCTGACAGAGAACCTCAGACTTCCCCAAAGGTAAGAAACTACCCATGTACCTGGGTAGGGCAAAAGAAAAAAGGAAAAACAGAGACAAAAGAATAAGGATGGGACCTGCACCTCGGGGAGGGAGCTGTGAAGGAGGAAAGGTTTACACATACTAGGAAGCCCCTTCACTGGTGGAGACTGGGGGTGGCGGGGGGAAGCTTCAGAGCCTCGGAGGAGAGCACAGCCACAGGGGTGCGGAGGGCAAAGCAGAGAGATTCCCGCAAAGAAGACCGGTGCCAACCAGCACTCACCAGCCCGAGAGGCTTGTCTGCTCACCCGCCGGGATGGGCGGGGGCTGAGAGCTGAGCCTCAGGCTTCGGAGGTCGGATCCCAGGGAGAGGACTGGGGTTGGCGCCGTGAACGAAGCCTGAAGGGGACTACTGCACCACAGCTAGCGGGAAGTGTGCCCGGAAAAAGGTAGGGAGCTGCAGAAGAGGCAAGAGACTTTTTCTCGCCACTTTGTTTCCTGGTGCGTGAAGAGAAGGGATTAACAGCGCTGCTTTAAGGAGCTTCAGAGAGGGGCGTGAGCCACGGCTATCAGCGTGGACCCCAGAGACAGGCATGAGATGCTCAGGCTGCTACTGCAGCCACCAAGAAGTCTGTGTTCAAGCACAGGTCACTATCCACACCACCACTCCCGGGACCCCGCCACCTGGTGGTGCAGCCCGCCACCGCCAGGGTCCAGTGATCCAGGGACAACTTCCCTGGGAGGACGCGCAGCGCACCTCACGCTGGTGCAATGTCACGCCGGCCTCTGCCGCCACAGGCTCGCCCTGCATCTGTACCCCTCCCTCCCCCTGGCCTGAGTGAGCCAGAGCCCCCGAATCAGCTGCTCCTTTAACACCGTCCTGTCTGAGGGAAGAACAGACGCCCTCAGGTGACCTACATGCGGAGGCAGGGCCAAATCCAAAGCTGAACCCCAGGAGCTATGTGAACAAAGAAGCAAAAGGGAAATCTCTGCCAGCAGCCTCAGGAGCAGTGGATTAAATCTCCATAATCAACTTGATGTACCCTGCATCTGTGGAATCCCTGAGTAGACAACGAATCATCCCCAAATTGAGGCAGTGGACTTTGGGAGCAACAGTAGACATGGGGTTTTCTTTCTTCATCTAATTAGTTTCTGGTTTTATGTATATCTTAGTTTAGTATTTAGAGTTTATCATTATTGGTAAATTTGTTTATTGATATGGTTGCTCTCTTCCTTTTTTTTTAATATATATATATAATGTTTTCCTTTTTCTCTTTTTGTGAGTGTGTATGTGTATGCTTCTTTGTGTGATTTTGTCTTTAAAGCTTTGCTTTTACCATTTGTCCTCGGGTTCTGCTGTCCGTATTTTTTTTTTTTTAACTATAGCTTTTAGCGCTTGTTATCATTGGTGGATTTGTTTTTTGGTTTGGTTGCTCTCTCTTTCTTTTTTTAAATTACTTTAAAATTTTTTAAATTTTCAATAATTTTATTGCTTTATTTTTATTTTAATTATTTTATTTTATTTTTTCTTTCTTTCTTTTTTCTCTCTTTTCTTCTGGGCCATGTGGCTGAACACGGTCTTCGTGCTCCGGGCAGGTGTCATGCCTGTGCCTCTGAGGTGGGAGAGCCAAGGTCAGGACACTGATCCACCAGAGACCTCCCAGCTCCATGTAATATCAAACAGCAAAAGCTGTCCCAGAGATCTCCATCTCAACGCTAAGACCCAGCTCCACTCAAGGACCAGCAAGCTACAGTGCTGGACACTCTATGCCAAACAACTAGCAAGACAGGAACAAAACGCCACACATAGCAGAGAGGCTGCCTAAAATCATAATAAGGTCACAGACACCCCAAAACACACCAACGGACACGGTCCTGCCCACCAGAAAGACAAGATTCAGCCTCATCTACCAGAACACAGGCACCAGTCTGCTCCACCAGGAAGCCTACACAACCCACTGAAACATCCATAGCCACTGGGGGCAGACACCAAAAGCAACGGGAAATACGAACCTGCAGCCTGCGAAAAGGAAACACCAAATACAGTAAGTGAAGAGAAATGAGAAGACAGAGAAACACACAGCAGATGAAGGAGCAAGGTAAAAACCCAGCAGACCAAACAAATAAAGAGAAAATAGGCAGTCTAACTGAAAAAGAATTCAGAGTAATGATAGTAAAGATGATCCAAAATCCTGGAAATAGAATGGAGAAAATACAAAAAAAACCATTTAACAAGGACCTAGAAGAACTAAAGAACAAACAAAGAAATAGGGAAAGGATATAGTCCAACAAGTCCAGGAATCACAGAGAGTCCCATACAGGATGAATCCAAGGAGAAACACACCAGACATATAGTAATCAAACTATCAAAAATTAAATACAAAGAAAAAATATTAAAAGCAGCAAGAAAAAACAACAAATAACATACAAGGGAATCCCCATAAGGTTAACAGCTGATATTTCAGCAGAAACTCTGCAAGCCAGCAGGGAGTGACAGGACATATTTAAAGTGATGAAAGGGAAAAAACCACAACCAGGATTACTCTACCCAGCAAGAATCTCTTTCAGATTCGATGGAGAAATTAAAACCTTTATAGACAAGCAAAAGCTAG
>NC_041215.1:49104430-49189849 GCF_002837175.3 Physeter macrocephalus
TAGCAGAGAGGCTGCCTAAAATCATAATAAGGTCACAGACACCCCAAAACACACCAACGGACACGGTCCTGCCCACCAGAAAGACAAGATTCAGCCTCATCTACCAGAACACAGGCACCAGTCTGCTCCACCAGGAAGCCTACACAACCCACTGAAACATCCATAGCCACTGGGGGCAGACACCAAAAGCAACGGGAAATACGAACCTGCAGCCTGCGAAAAGGAAACACCAAATACAGTAAGTGAAGAGAAATGAGAAGACAGAGAAACACACAGCAGATGAAGGAGCAAGGTAAAAACCCAGCAGACCAAACAAATAAAGAGAAAATAGGCAGTCTAACTGAAAAAGAATTCAGAGTAATGATAGTAAAGATGATCCAAAATCCTGGAAATAGAATGGAGAAAATACAAAAAAAACCATTTAACAAGGACCTAGAAGAACTAAAGAACAAACAAAGAAATAGGGAAAGGATATAGTCCAACAAGTCCAGGAATCACAGAGAGTCCCATACAGGATGAATCCAAGGAGAAACACACCAGACATATAGTAATCAAACTATCAAAAATTAAATACAAAGAAAAAATATTAAAAGCAGCAAGAAAAAACAACAAATAACATACAAGGGAATCCCCATAAGGTTAACAGCTGATATTTCAGCAGAAACTCTGCAAGCCAGCAGGGAGTGACAGGACATATTTAAAGTGATGAAAGGGAAAAAACCACAACCAGGATTACTCTACCCAGCAAGAATCTCTTTCAGATTCGATGGAGAAATTAAAACCTTTATAGACAAGCAAAAGCTAAGAGAATTCAGCACCACCAAACCAGCTTTACAACAAATGCTAAAGGAACTTCTCTAGGAATGAAACACAAGAGAAGGAAAAGACCTACAATAACAAACCAGAAACAATTACGAAAATGATAGAAGGAACATACATATTGATAACTACCTTAAATGTAAATGAATTAAATGCCCAACCAAAAGACACAGGCTCTGCTGAATGGATACAAAAACAAGACCCATATATATGCTGTCTACAAGAGACCCACTTCAGACCTAGGGACACATACAGACTGAAAGTGAGGGGATGGAAAAAGATATTCCATGTAAATGGAAATCAAAAGAAAGCTGGAGTAGCTATTCTCATATCAGACAAAATAGATTTTCAAATAAAGACTATTACAAGAGACAAAGATGTATACTACATAATGATCAAAAGATCAATCCAAGAAGAAGATATAACAATTGTAAATATTTATGCACCCAACATAGGAGCACCGCAATATAGAAGGCAAATGCTAATGACCATAAAAGAGAAAGTCGACAGTAACACAATTATATTAGAAGACTTTAACACCCCACTCTCACCAATGGACAGAACATCCAAAATGAAAATAAATAAGGAAACACAAGCTTTAAATGATACAATGAACAAAATGCACTTAAGTGATATTTACAGGATATTCCATCCAAAAACAACAGAATACACTTTCTTCTCAAGTGCTCATGGAACATTCTCCAGGACAGATCATATCTTGGGTCACAAATAAAGGCCTTGGTAAGTTTAAGAATATTGAAATCGTATCAAGTATCTTTTCTGACCACAGCGCTATGAGACTAGATATCAATCACAGGAAAAAAATCTGTAAAAAATACAAACACATGGAGGCTAAACAATATGCTACTAAATAATGAAGACATCACTAAATAAATCAAAGAGCAAGTCAAAAACGACCTAGAAAAACCTGACAATGAAAACTCGACGACCCAAAGCCTATGGGATGCAGCAAAAGCAGTTCTAAGAGGGAAGTTTATAGCAATACAATCCTACCTCAAGAAATAAGAAACATCTCAAATAAAATACCTAACCTTACACCTAAAGCAATTAGAAAAGGAAGAACAAAAAACTCCAAAGTTAGCAGAAGGAAAGAAATCATAAAGATCAGATCAAAAAGAAATGAAAAAAAATGAATAACACAATAGCAAAGATCAATAAAACTATAAGCTGGTTCTTTGAAAACATAAACAAAATTGATAAACCATTAACCAGACTCATCAAGAAAAAAGGGAGAAGACTCAAATCAATAGAATTAGAAATGAAAAAGGAGAAGTAACAACTGACACTGCAGAAATACAAAGGATCATGACAGATTACTACAAGCAACTCCATGCCAATAAAATGGAAAACCTGGGAGAAATGGACAAATCCTTAGAAAAGCACAACCTTCCAAGACTGAACCAGGAAGAAATAGAAAATATAAACAGACCAATCACAAGCACTGAAATTAAGACTGTGATTAAAAATCTTACAAAAAACAAAAGCCCGGTACCATATGGCTTCACAGGCGAATTATGTCAAACATTTAGAGAAGAGCTAACACCTATCCTTTCCAAAGTCTTCCAAAATATAGCAGAGGAAGGAACACTCCCAAACTGATTCTACGAGGCTACCATCACCCTGATACCAAAACCAAACAAAGATATCACAAAGAAAGAAAACTACAGACCAATATCATTGATGAACATAGATGCAAAAATCCTCAACAAAATACTAGCAAAGAGAATCCAACAGCACAGTAAAAGGATCATACATCATGATCAAGTGGGGTTTGTCCCAGGAATGCAAGCATTATCACTTTACACAAATCAATGTGATAAACTAATATTAACAAATTGAAGAAGAAAAACCATATGATCATTCAATAGATGCAGGAAAAAGCTTTTGACACAATTCAACGCCAATTTATGATAAAAACCCTCCAGAAAGTAGGCATAGAGGGAACTTACCTCAACATAATAAAGGCCATATATGACAAATCCACAGCCAAATCGTTCTCAATGGTGAAAAACTGAAACCATTTCCACTAAGATCAGGAACAAGAAAAGGTCGTCCCTTTTCACCACTATTATTCAACATAGTTTTGGAAGTTTTAGCCACAGCAATCAGAGAAGAAAAATAAATAAAAGGAATCCAAATTGGAAAAGAAGAAGTAAAGCTGTCACTGTTTGTAGATGACATGATACTATACAAAGAGAATCCTAAAGATACTACCAGAAAACTACTAGAGCTAATGAATGCATTTGGTAAAATAGCAGGATACAAAACTAATGCACAGAAATCTCTTGCATTCCTATTCACGAATGAGGAAAAATCTGAAAGAGAAATTAAGGAAACACTCCCATTGACCATTGCATCAAAAAGAATAAAATACCTAGGGAGACAAAAGATTCATATGCAGAAAACTCTAAGACACTGATGAAAGAAATTAAAGATGATACAAACAGATGGAGAGATATGCCATGTTCTTGGATTGGAAGAATCAACACTGTGAAAATGACAGTGCAAATTACCCAAAGCAATCTACAGATTCATTGCAATCCCTATCAAACTACCAATGGCATTTTTCACAGAATTAGAACAAAAAATTTCACAGTGTGTATGGAAACACAAAAGACCCCGAATAGCCAAAGCAATGTTGAGAAAGGAAAACAGAGATGGAGGAATAAGGCTCCTGGACTTCAGACTATACTACAAAGCTACAGTAATCAAGACTGTATGGTACTGGCACAGAAAAAGAAATATAGAGCAATGGAACAGGATAGAAAGCCCAGAGATAAACCCACACACATATGGTCACCTTATCTTTGATAAAGGAGGCAAAATATACAATGGAGAAAAGACAGTCTCTTCAATAAGTGGTGCTAGGAAAACTGGACAGCTACATGTAAAAGAATGAAATTAGAACACTCCCTAACACCATACACAAAAATAAACTCCAAATGGATTAAAGACCTAAATGTAATGCCAGACACTATAAAACTCTTAGAGGAAAACGTAGGCAGAACACTCAATGACATAAATCACAGCAAGTTCCTTTTTGACCCACCTCCTAGACAAATGGAAATAAATACAAAAATAAACAAATGGGACCTAATGAAACTTCAAAGCTTTTGCACAGCAAAGGAAACCATAAACAAGATGAAAAGACAACCCTCAGAATGGGAGAAAATATTTGCAAATGAAGCAACTGACCAAGGATTAATCTCCAAAATTTACAAGCATCTCATGCAGCTCAATATCAACAAAAGGGACAACCCAATCCAAAAATGGGCAGAAGACTTAAATAGACATTTCTCCAAAGAAGATATACAGATTGCCAACAAACACATGAAAGGATGCTCAACATCACTAATCATTAGAGAAATGCAAATCAAAATTACAATGAGGTATCACCTCACACCAGTCAGAATGGCCATCATCAAAAAAATCTACAATCTGTAAATGCTGGAGAGGGTGTGCAGTAAAGGGAACACTCTTGCACTGTTGGTGGAAATGTAAATTGATACAGCCACTATGGAGAACATTATGGAGGTTCATTAAAATACTAAAAATAGGACTACCATATGACCCAGCAATTCCACTACTGGGCATATACCCTGAGAAAATCATAATTCAAAAAGAGCCACATACCACAATGTTCATTGCAGCTCTATTTACAATAACCAGGACATGGAAGCCACCTAAGTGTCCACTGACAGATGAATGGATAAAGAATCTGTAAATGCTGGAGAGGGTGTGCAGTAAAGGGAACACTCTTGCACTGTTGGTGGAAATGTAAATTGATACAGCCACTATGGAGAACATTATGGAGGTTCATTAAAATACTAAAAATAGGACTACCATATGACCCAGCAATTCCACTACTGGGCATATACCCTGAGAAAATCATAATTCAAAAAGAGCCACATACCACAATGTTCATTGCAGCTCTATTTACAATAACCAGGACATGGAAGCCCCCTAAGTGTCCACTGACAGATGAATGGATAAAGAAGTTGTGACACATATATGCAATGGAATAATACTCAGACATAAAAAAGAAATGAAATTGAGTTATTTGTAGTGAGGTGGATGGACCTAGAGTCTCATACAGAGTGAATTAAGTAAGAAAGAGAAATACAAATACCATATGCTAACACATATATATGGAATCTAAAAAAAAAAAAAGGTTCTGAGGAACCTAGGGGTAGGATAGGAATAAAGATGCAGACGTAGAGAATGGACTTGAGGACACAGGGATGGGGAAGGATAAGCTGGGACAAAGTGAGAGAGTGGCATAGACACACATACACTACCAAATTTAAAATAGATAGCTAGTGGGAAGCAGCTGCATACCACAGGGAGATCAGCTCGGTGTTTTGTGACCATTTAGAGGGGTGGAATAGGGAGGGTGGGAGGGAGACGCAAGAGGGAGGAGATATGGTGATATATGTATATGTATAGCTGATTCACTTTTTTATAAAGCAGAAACTAACACACCATTGTAAAGCAATTTTAATCCAATAAAGATGTTAAAAAAGAAAACAAAACATAATGGCCATTTTTTTGTGAATATGCCATGACTGAAGTAAAATTATATTTGCCCTTTGTTAGGTACAAAGTCTACATGTTTATATAACTTATATAATGATAACATATAAGTCTATATGTTATCATTATATAATCAAATATTCAATACCCTTAAATATTTTTTGTCTATTTAATCTCTTGACTACTAAGTCTGTTTAAATCTCTACCATAAAGGTGGAATAGTCCATTTCTACTTGTCTTTAAGGGCACTTGCTTCCTGTATATCTCAAAGATATATTGTTAACTTATGATACATTAATATATTGATATAAGATATATTGTTATATGATATATCACTATGATATACTGATATATTGTTCATGGTAATGGTTGTTTAATCTTATCAGCAAATTGTAAGTTTATCAAATAAAATAATTATCTTTTTGTCTTAAAAAGAAAGCTAGTACTGTGTCTATCTCTTTATATAATAGACTCTTGCAATCAAAAGACATAAAAAGATTAGGACAACCATAACCTATAGAGTTTACTGAGTTTGGATTCATCCTGGCATGAGAAAAGCTTAGTATAATAATCCTGCTACATGTAAATGAAAACATCTAATTACTTATCTTAATAAAGATGTATAATAATATTTTTGGAGTTTGGATGTAAATGGCGTTAGCTGAAAGATTTTATACACATGAGATGCCTCATACTAGCTAATTCATGTTTTCTCACTTTAACATCATGATGAACTGCTAATTTCAATCTTTCCAAAAAACAAGAACTATCGAAGTCAAATATTAAAACTATTATCTATCAATAGGGGTCTATTGAACAACTGTGTAGCCTCTAGTTCCTTGAGTATTTCATCACAATTATTTTATAATATTGTTATGTCATTTCCCTTAAAAGTTGACTTGCTATTTAAATACTAATGAGAACCTTAGTTTACCAACAAATTGTGTACTGCATGCATAACAGGGCACCATATGGGAACATTTAAAGGGCATATACATGATGAACTATGATAGCTAATTAAAAATTAAAGATAAATGAAGGGTAATACCCACTCAACTGCTGAATTACTGAGAAGTCTTATTCTTCTAGTTAAGTTAAAGAATAAATAGGTACAACCTCTTGCACAAACTAAGTATAAGGGAAATGCACTGAGTTAGGTTTTCAGAACTTTGTTAACATGAAAAATATTTATTTATTATATCTCATTGCTAACTTAAACATAGGATGGTTAATAATATACCATTCATAATTATTAAAAGAGAAATATAGTTATATATATTTTTCATGTAACAGTCAATGAATTACCAGGAGAACAGAATTCTTGTAGAGACCTATAGAATGTTTTACTTGTTCAACTTCAAATTTCGATAAAGCTCATGTAAAATAAAAGAAATTATATTAGTTATCAAGATTCAGGAAGCACCTTAATTTTTTTCCTTTATATTCACCTACTCCAGAAAAATATGCAAATGTAAATCAAGAATAAATTCTCAGAATTCCATTTAACTTGTTCTTCACAATATGTTTAAGGACTTCTTCTCCTCTCCAATGTTTTTTCTACTATCCTTTCACCATTCAACATACATTTTTAGCTCTCCATACTGTTCTATTCACTTTCCCTAAATACATCAGTTTCTGTATCTTCATATTTATTTTATGTGTTTATTCCTTTGATTGGAATGCCCTTTTCCATGTAACAAAATTCTAGTCCTGCTCTAGAGTCCAAAGATGTTTTACCTCCTTTAATGAAAACTTTCAAAACGAACTTTTTCTTCCTTCATCACCAATTCCATAACACTCCACTCAAACCACCAAAAAGATCCTATTGTGTTTTGCTTTAGTATTGTAGCTACTGGGTGCTGAGCTCCTGGAAGGCAGAGGGTTCTGTCTTAGACTTCACATTTGCCATAACAAGGTGATTTTAATGGAAAAAATCAAATTTTCTATAAAGAATTATACATTACTTTTGGAAAGAGAGGGGGGAAAGAAAAACCAAAGCAATACTAGTGGTTTTTGTTTTATTATGAAAATGATAAATAGCTTTATTTAGTTAACCACCAAAATAAAGCTAAGTTTCCCCACGCTTAAAATAAAATACCCTCAACAGCAAAGATTATACCATATAAAGTTAAAGCATCCATGAAAACTAAAAATCAAACTTGAGAGAGATTCTATGTTATTCTCCAGAGTCTCTTAAAGACTATACTGAAAATTACACTTTTTACAATAGCTGGTTGTACAAAGGTAACTTAGACAAATATGTTAACAATAGTTTTTTTAAATGATAATTCCTTTAGGAATATCATTATTGTAAGTGTAAGATAAAGTGAAACTCACCATTTTAAGTCCGTGCTTAATAAAAATACAAAAATAGATTTGGATTATGCACATTTGGAGAGATTGGTAGAGGGAAGGTAGGTCAAAAAGGGTCACACCTGGTAGTTTCATTTTGGCAAGAAAATATATCTCCTTCACAAAATTTGTGGTTGATTGAAAAATAAACCTTATTATATATAATAAGATTATAATTCATGGTATTATTTATTTATGCTAAGTCCATCCTTAAAAATCTTCCCAGGCCTATATCAGAGAGTCAGTTAATAATGAAGAGTATCCAAATTTCAATGATATAGTGGTTTTTAACTAATAATTCCCATTGTCATGCTGAGTCACTACTGATAATTTAGAAACATAATTACTCTTACTAAATATATATGTGCACACACACTCACACAATGGGTACACATGTTCTTGTATAAACTTAGCATACAGCTCCACCAGGAACTCTGTTATCCCTGAAGCTAAGACTCATTAAGAGAGGCTAATCAAATTCCTGAATAAGAGCCCAGTGGTAGGCTGAATAAAGGTACCCCAAAGATGTTCACATCCTAATTTCCAGAGCCTCTGAATGTGTCACCTTACTATGTTACAACTGTGATTAAGAATCTTGAGGTGGGGAGACTATCCTAGATTATACAAGTGAACTCAATGAAATAACAAGATGTGGTACATATATGCAATGGAATATTACTCAGCCATAAAAAAGAATGAAATAATGCCATTTGCAGCAACATGGATGGACCTAAAGATTGTCACACTAAGTGAAGTCAGTCAGAGAAAGACAAATATTATATGTTATCACTTATATGTGGGATCTAGAAAAATCGTATAAATGAACTTATTTACAAAACAGAAATAGACTCACAGATGTAGAAAACAAACATATGGTTACCAAGGGGGAACGGGGGAGGGATAAATTGGGAGATTGGGATTGACATTTACACACTAGTATATATAAAATAGATAACTAATAAGAACCTACTGTATAGTACAGGGAGCTCTACTCAATACTCTGTAATGACCTATATGGAAAAAACATCTAAAAATGAGTGGATATATGTATAACTGAATCACTTTGCTGTGCAGCAGAAACTAACACAACATTGTAAATCAACTATACTCCAATGAAAATTAATTTTAAAAAAAACAAGCGTACTTATAAGGGCAAGTCAGAGAGGAGAGAAGATTTGAGCACAGAAGAAGAAGCTGGAGTGATCTGAGGAAGCAGACATGAGCCAAAGAATGTGGGCAGCCTCTAGAAGCTGGAAAAGGCAAGGAAGTGGATGCTCACCTACAGCCTCCAAAAGAACTCAGTCCTGTGGACAATACTTAGAGCTTCTGACCTCCAGAACTGTAAGATAATAAACTTGTGTTGCTGTAAAACCACTAAGTTTGTGGCAATCTGTTACAACACCAATAGGAAACTAATATCAGACCCCAGTTCATCTCACAGTCCAGATATCACTTATGTAAGTCTGATTAAATTAGTAGGAAACAAGCAAACTACCAGCTGTTTTACCATTAATTTAAAGGTCTTTTTTCTCCTATGTTGCTTTCTGTTTGTTTCAACACTATCTACTTAAACAAAACACCTTTCTTCTTGATGTCGAATGACAGTCAAAATAAATCTGCACAGGACTAAGCCTAGTAATAACGACTAGAATCACATGATAGGATTTTATAAAAATCACTATAAATGCTCAAATAAATGACACCCCTGACTGGGAAATATATGAATTTGGAAGTGTGGGCATGTGTGGTTGTACGTGGATGTGTGTACATGTTTTTATTCTCATTAGATGAGAAAGTACAAAAGTGTGATATCTTTCTATTACAAGAAAATTGTACTTAATTGTATATTTGTATGCTTTCTATTGGCTACAAAATTTGCAATCATCCTATGCCTTATTAAGCACCAGTGTCTTTGCTGCTGCAAATGGCAATTCGTACTTACAAGAACATCTTATATAAAACCAAGACAAAATTGAAAATTTTAAGAAGTACGTTATCCCCAGGAAGAAGCTTTGCTCATTTATCATTTCTATCATAATGAACAAATGAAAAGTATCTCTGTAAACATTTCAAATTCAATTTGACATTTAATTTTCAAGGAGAAAGTTTTTTGTTTTTTTTCTTGATCATTTAACATTGACTCCTTGTTTTTTTCAGGCAGTGATACGGAAAATTGTAAAGCACTCAGCATAGACTTGTTTGGAACTGCTTCTTTACCAAGAAAAGGCAAAAAGTACCCAGAGTGAAAACCTGGTTCTTTATTTAGCAAGAGACAGAGGATATATTTTTTCAGTGGAATAAAACTGGTACTTTCAACATAGTTGACTCAAGTTTTTATTATCACTAGACTAACACTTTGCAATTCTGTTTTCTTTTCTGAAATTTCAATAGCAATGCTCTATTTCCTTTTTACCTTCCCTTTCTCCAAAGCCCACTAAATGATTCTACAGAGTTATTTCATATACTACATTTTTAAGGAAAGAAACAATTTTGACAGGTTTCCTTCTTAAATGTTAAAGAAATAGCCTAAATTATTGACATTTCCCTGCAAGTTCTATTCTCTAAATCCTGTATGATTCTCATCCAATCTCCCAGGGGGTACCAAATTCCACATCTTTTTTCTCATCTCTAAGCTTAGTGAGATATGAAGCAGATGGTTAGGCTTTGGCTCTTTCAGGGATGATGCAATATCTCCTATTCCTTATGCTGTTTTTTTTAACTATTAAGGGCTCTTCAAAGACTACAATTTTACTTATCTCAAGTCCCTATTTTGACTTTTACATATATTTTTCAATCACAGTTTCTTATTCTCTATTTAAAAAGACTTTAAACTTATTAATTTAATTAATGTTCACTTACTATGAACCAAAATAAGCACTGAGAACATAATGGTGGAGACAACAGGATTTCTACCCAGAAATTGCTGAGGGGTGGACAAAAATAAATATTTACAGTAATATGTAGTAGGTGCTAATACAGGTGTATCTAGTATGTTGAAGGAGCACTGAAAATCAAGCAACTCCTGCTGTAGGCAACCGGGTCAGGGGCTGAGATGAGGAGAGAGCATGCAGAAGATATTTTTAGTTGCCTACCTGACAGCTACTTTTACCACTTTTGAAAACCCCACTTCCCACTATAGAGACAGGGAAGGCCATATGCTTGCTTTCCCAGTCCTTCTTGTACCTAGGACATGGACATGGACCCCATTGTTGAGTAATGAAACAGAGGTATCAAGTGTGCTTAGATTACTACAAACAGACTTGGAGGAGGAGCTCTCCTGAATTGCTTTAGGTTGTAAGCATTTGAAATCTGGAGCAGCCAAAGCCATCTTGAAAGCATGAGGCTAAATAAGACTGGGGGTGAAGGCCAACACAGTGAGGATGGCAAAGTGGAAAGTTACTCAGTACCTGCATTTCCAATCATATCATTGGGCTACCCTGAGGCGCCCCTGCATCCCATCCTGCTAATCTCTAGATATTTTGTTATATTATGCAATCAATACCCTAATTACTTAGCCATGGTATGCTGGGTAATTTCACTACCAATCAGAAGTAACTGATACAGGTATGAGGGCAGCTTCCCAGAAAAAGGTAACTTTTAATCATTTTAATAAATGTGTATGAGATTGCCAAGCTGAGAAGATGGGGGATGGCATTCCAAACAAAAGGAAGATCACATAGGGAAAACACTGAATATTAATGGAACACCAAGTGATTAATATAGCTGAAGTTTAGTTTATGCGTCAAAGATAGGCTGGAAAATAGATTGAATATTTATATTGTTTGGCTTAAATATAGTCAATATTTTAATATGCTCTTCATAACCATTTAGTAAGACTTCTTACTGTGTTATTTTAAGTTACTAGATTTTGAAAAGACTCCTTTTACGGGAGGTAATAAAATAATACTATAAATGGTAATAGTTATTGAGTGTTCACTATGTACCATACGTTAAGTTAAACACTTTGTGTATTTCATTTAATACTCATAAAAATCTGTTATTGGCATCTTGCAAATCAGATATGAGATTGTTTGGAAAGTTAAGTGACTAACGTCACCCAACTAGAAAGTGGCACGGTCAAGACACAAATACTCATCTAACTGACACAAAGCCTGCTCTCATAACTACTAGAGGAGGTTTTGTTTTGCGTTTGTTTTTGTTTTTGTTTCAATTTGTCATTTTGAAAACAACATTTATTTCGCTGGGAGTATATTTATCACTACTGACCTCTAGGCATTAAATGCCAACAGTGCCTCCATCATTGTGACAACTCACGTGACATCCCACGTATTAACGTGCATTTAACACAGATGCTGGACTAAAGAAACCTACTTGGAAATCCTATAAACAGTTATTATTCACCCTACTTTAAGTCACTGAGACGTTGCATCAACCTCATATTTCCAAAATAGGTCTCAAGGCTTTCTTCTCAAATCTTTCCCACCTGTTGGATGTTACCTAAAATTCTATGTGTTTGTGTCTCAGATCTGTAAAGGTAGCAACTATCCCTGTAAGAAGTGAAACGTTGCTCATCATTTATTTACAACATTGTGAATAAAAGATAAAAGGAAGGTATTTATGGAAATGGGAGCAATCATGAAGGTATACTGCAGATGAAAAGACTGAATATTAACAAAGGAGGTTGGAAGCACCATAGGCACACACCCTTTATGACACTGTCAAGAGCTTCTTCCCTAGAATTCTCCACAATCAAAGGCATGGAGTAAACGAACTTTCCAACTCCTTTTATTTTATCTCCATGATCAAATATTTTAAATGTATGAAAGTCCTCTGGGGGAAAAACAAAAAGGATGGTGAAATAGTGGTTTTCATACTACGGTATTCTTTTGTAGACATATATCTAAACCCCAAACTATCAAGTGAGAAGAGTATCTTTATTAGTTAATGTGATAGAGGACAGAGGTCCTAGCTAGGTGGGCTTGTGTTATTTGGGTAATTGTGAAATAGCAATAAAATTTCAATGGGCTTCCTAAACACAACTATAAGTAACACAGATAATTAAGTACTCTACAGAAGACACACGTCATGAGAATTTAAATCCTCGTGAAAGTAATTATTACTCTATCAAAGAAAAGGTCTAATGTAACATTTTAATGTTAATAGGGAATTAGAAAAGGTAGCCCTGGGGGCCTAAATGAATATAAATTAAGCCTCATAATGTTTTCAGAAATATAAATGCACACATTTTCTCACATTATACTAGTGCTTGTTCTTTCTTTCCACAATTAAGAAATTATTGAGAAACGGTATACTTGAATCTAACAAAACAGAGTGTTGTTATTTTCTGTAGTTTAAGTTTTGGTGATCTTTTTTTTTTAACATCTTTATTGGAGTATGATTGCTTTACAATGGTGTGTTAGTTTCTGCTTTATAACAAAGTGTATCAGCTATACGTATACATATGTCCCCATATTTCTTTCCTCTTGCATCTCCCTCCTTCCCACCCTTGCTATCCCACCCCTCCAGGTGGTCACAAAGCACTGAGCTGATCTCCTTGTGCTATGCGGCTGCTTCCCACTAGCTATCAGTTTTACATTTGGTAGTGTATACATGTCCATGCCACTCTCTCACTTCGTCCCAGCTTACTCTCCCGCTCCCCTGTGTCCTCAAGTCCATTCTCTAGTAGGTCTGTGTCTTTATTCCTGTCCTGCCCCTAGGTTCTTCATGCCCTATTTTTTTTTTTTTTTTTAGATTCCATATATATGAGCTAGCATACAGTATTTCTCGTTCTGACTTACTTCACTCTGTATGACAGACTCTAGGTCCATCCATCTCACTACACATTCTCAGGGTATATGCCCAGTAGTGGGATTGCTGGGTCGTATGGTAGTTCTATTTTTAGTTTTTTAAGGAACCTCCATACTGTTCTCCATAGTGGCTGTATCAATTTACATTCCCAAGTTTTGGTGATATTTTAACTGCATAAGTCATATTTAATTAAAATATAAGAAAATGGAGGATAATAAAAAAGGAAAAAATTATATCTTCTGAAATTTAACACTTGTAGACAATAAACACTATTGCATTTTTAAACATTTCTGTAGACTTTTGTATACAGAAAAAATACATATAAATTGTTGGAATTTTTTAGAGCACTTAATATATTGCTCTGTGCATTGCCCCTTTTTACACAAAAATATTTTGTGGTAAAGCTTCATATTGGTAATTCTAATTCTGTTTAATAAGTAGAATAAGGACATGACACGCTATATATGAATTTTCCATATTTTTTTAAGTTTTAAAAATTGGGAACTACTTTGATGTTCAAAAATAGATATTAGGTAAATCTAAAAGTTGCAATAAACAATTCTGTAGGTAATCACTGGTTACGTGTTTTACTTAAAAAAAAATACAATCTAATGAATAAAAGTGAGATTCTACAAAAGAATTGATTTTTAGAGCTTTCAATGAACTTAGACAAGTTGCCCTCCAATATAATGTCAAAATTTAAACCCCAAACTTATTTTTATCCCACATCTTAACCTGCACTTACTTGTTAGTAGTTTTTTATCTGTCAGTCCAAGAGAGCATATCATTTTAAATATTTGTGTTTCTATGACCCTCAAACATTTTCTTCACGTTTTCTGACCAGTTTCAGGAACATGTTAATTTTCAGAGACCCAGTGATGACATAACTTGGAAAAACTTCATGAGGCCTGAACATCCTGGTGCCTGCCACATAAATAATCTCTTTGTCTGAGGAAATTCAGGTTTTAAGTAAGTGTGACCTCATTCTGAAGGTGTATTCTTAGGATGCGGTAGCCTTCCCAGAAGATACCTCTAGAGCAGGCTTGAGGGAGAATTAACTACACATGCAATTTTGTAGTTAAAGTTCCTTTGTTGAATAATCACTTTGTTGAATAATCCTCCTCCCTTGCTCTTTTGATAGGTACGGCTGGCCAATTTTAAGGAAAAGCCTTGTCACTTTACTTTCCAATGAAAACTCCAATAGGATTTTCAAAAAATGTTTAAATATAAATTTTGCAACGAATAACATTCTCTGTCCTGTTTTTCAAAAAAAGTGGGAAAGGGACTCAAAATACTACCTCTGTTTTGGGAAAGCTCAAAAACAGAGGCAGTATTTGGAGTCCCTGATCTTCCTGTCCAGCCTCTACCATAAGGCCACTGAAAAGCCCTAGGTAGTATCTTTACTATCATGTGCCTACAGTCACACAGGAAAAACACTACCTGAGGAATCTAATAAGAGAGTTGATAATGGAAGACCACCACCTTCAACAGAGGATGGAACATTATGTAGCCAATATTCAGGTATCATTGGGGTATCAATTCTGATACTAAATTTCTACTGTACCAAAATTAATATATTTAAATTGTAATCTAATTCAGAGAAGGGAAGCACAGCAAATTCTGACATATCCTAAAGCTAGAATTCACTTTAATATTCATCACACTGCCTTTAAAAATGCACATACATATGCGCACGCTGTAGGTACTGGTTAAAAATATATTTTTACATATGTAATGTATGTATATTTATGTTTAATCGTGATACATGTCTTTATGTAACTTTAAAAGATACATTATAAAAGTATACATATATATATTTTTATGTACAAAAGTAACATAAAAGTTATGTCATCTTCTAATCAGAAGAAAGGAGTCCTATTTTCTTCTTTAGTTACACATAACTCAGTGTGCCAAAAAATCTAGCTATTTCAACCTGTTAATTTGTAGGATTTGGATCGCCAGTCTTCTAATTTGCATATTTACATTTCTTTCCCCCCAGAGCTTGGTAAGTCATGAAAATCATTCCTAAAATCTTCTTAAGATCATAACAGAAATTAATGTGTTTTTTTCCCATTAAAATATGTCAAATCTGGATATTACTTGTGAATTGAATTACCTTCTATTTGTTTGAGGAATGGATAAGTATATTTTAAAAGCCTATTGGCTAGTGGTCAAAGATCAATAGATGAATAATAGAAATCTGTGTTCTATAGAAAAAAGGATAACGAGCATTATGGATGTGTTCATAAAATAAAATTCAAATATGTTATGCCCATAATGTACATCTTTTGAGAGATTATTAGCAGATAATTGGGGAGGTAAAAGTGTAAGCAAACATGAGAAAAAAGAAAATTTTAGGGATTCTGTGCTTTGATTGATATTATCTATGAATAAGTCCTGATTTCTAAAAGATTAAAGTGGATATCTTCCACTATGATTAAATAACCTCTTTGAAGTACTCTAAATGTTTCAGCTACTTTAAAATATATTTAGCAAAAGTAATTAGACACAAGAAAAAGTTAACATTTAGATAAAAAACACTCAAGAAAAAAATATATCAGTACCTGTCATCACATATTTCTGTTACATTTTTGAATTTCCCAAACTATGTTGTATATTTAAAGAAGACTAAATTAATTTCAATTCTTGAAAATATTGGTATATTAACACAATATCTCATTATGTTTTTATTATCTACCTTCTAAATTATTATTCATTATATACATTTATGCTCTTGTTTCCCAAGGATACTTATCCTTTCTTTCACCTGGAACTATAAACCCAGTTATGTAAATATCATTATGTGTCTTACACATTATTCAATAAATGCTTTAATTAATTATGGTGAAAGATTTACTTTAAAAACCTTTACTGAGGAAAAACATTTCTTTCTCAATATTTAAGTGGTAGCAGTGCTGTAATTCCGTTTAAAAATCCAAAATTTTAAAAAATTTAAATAAAAGCAATTTTAATTCCTTTATGGTCAGCTAGATTATAGTAACTACTAGAGAGCCCAACCTAATTGTAAAATTTTACCCAATATAAAAAAATACAGGGAGAAACTAAAGTGGTAGAAAACAACTGTTAGGGAAATGGATATGTCTCTAAAGATTGGAGAAAAAATTGAGTAATTAATATTCCCAAGGGACCGAGACTCCTTATGCCTGCCAAATCATGACATCCTTTGAAGAAGTTTCTACCTTCTGCTTTATAATTGCTTCTGGATACCTATATGGGCTAGCTGCAAAAATGTAATTTTGATTACTCTTCTTTCCATATGTACTTGAGTTAACTCAAGTGAGCAAAGCTCTTTCTCGTTCTAAAAAGTGTATATGGCAAATATGAATAATAGGGAAAAACATTTAAGGATGAGATTTACCAAAAAAAAAAAAAAAGAAAATTTCCACTACCCCTATTCTGTTTATCTGACAAGGGAAAAAATAATGTCTAGCAGCAATTTTTGTTCTTCTGCTTCTAACTTGAAGATGAAAGTCAATATGTGAATATTTAAAGTTTTTCTTAACATGCTGATATTTGAAGTAGAAAAATTATAGTAAATTATTGTGTTGAATGTTTTAGTATTGTAACGGATGAGTTACAAGTCGGAAATTTGTGGACTCTAAAACAAGAAGAGGGCTTCCCTGGTGGCGCAGTGGTTGCGCGTCCGCCTGCCGATGCAGGGGAACCGGGTTCGCGCCCCGGTCTGGGAGGATCCCACATGCCGCGGAGCGGCTGGGCCCGTGAGCCATGGCCGCTGAGCCTGCGCGTCCGGAGCCTGTGCTCCGCGACGGGAGAGGCCACAACAGAGGGAGGCCCGCATACCACAAAAAAAAAAAAAAAAAAAAAAAAAAAGAAGAAATGTAAATTAGTGGGGAAAGGTTCTGAACACCTGGTACTTTCTTTCAGTTGTTTTATATGTCATATATTCGCCACCTCCCCCAAAGAGATTTGGGTCATACCCATGCTCAGTTTTGAATCATCTTTTTTACTTAGTTGATTCTATTTTCAACGAAGTCTTAACTATTTTGATAAAATTCTTTTCAATGTATACATAATATCCTTGATTATGTCTAAAGTAAATATTCAAGAATTGTACACAATTTGATTTCAAATACTTTCTATAGCTCCAAAGATCCAGAATAAGAGAGCAAGGAAAAGAGAGTGCATAACTTTAAAAAATTCGGGGTTTGTGACAAATGTTTGGGAATGTGTTTAAATGACCCATCACAAACAGTATGAAAATGACGCTACTGACAATGGAAGAAAAATACTGAGTAATCGTGTGCAAGAAAGACTAAAAGTCAGAATTTTAAGGCAAAATCTGCATTTTACTTCACTCATATCTCATCTATTTAACATTATATTATGTGCTTAATTGATAAACTGTAAGTGTTCCTTCTCTGATGAAAATTGTGCAACCTTGGAAATTTCCCCATACCTAACCTGAGTACTCATAGAAGAAAACAGAATAAAAAAACTGATTTTAGTAACAGGAGTCACTCCTAGTAGACATTTAAATTTCTGGTAGTCTGAGTTCTTTTCCTTGCCTCATTTCTGCCATTTCTAATCTAGCCACCTCCCACCTTTCCTATTTACTATCATGAAACAATATTTATTAATTGAGAGATTTAAAAGTAACTTGAATCTACTAAATAATATCTATACCCTGGAATAGACCAAATAACATGCCTTTTCTCAGCATATCACCCAACTCAGACCACATGATAAGATTCTTATAAATACACACAGTACATAAAGTATTTTATCTTCTCTTTAAAAATATGTATCCATTTCAGCTACTTGCAATGACAAATAAAGCTAGCTGTGTTTCTCTTACCTTACTCCTACCAGTGTTTGAAATAGCTCCTTTGGTGGGACAATCTATAATCGGAGTGTAGATAATACCTGCACAAGTGATTCATTAGTTTAAATAAAGGTAAAAATGTGAACTCAGTGGATTTTTACATTGATATAAATTTAAAATGAAGAGTTGGATACATCCCATTCCACAAAAGTTTCGTGTAACTCAAAAGCAACAAGGAAAGTAGAGGTCAGACACTGGGCTCCAAACTCCTCTTGATGCTTTCTCCTGGGCAAATGACACCAGGGCTTTGGTCATGATTTTCCTCCTTTAGAAAACCAAATATTAGCTAAGAGCATCTTTAAAATTGTCCTAGTGACCTTGCATTTGAATACTGTGCTATGCAGACACATATATGCTGGATAAATGAATATTAAAGGTTTGACTCTTTTATTTTGAAATTCCTCCTAGTGAAAACTTACTAGATTTGCTTCATTTAAATACATTAACTTCATAACTTAATATCCTTATCTTGTTTTTGAGCAACCGATTTCTTTTTACTTTACAACTTTGCTCTAAGTTCTTTTTGTAAATTTCTAAAGAGTCATTTGTACAAAGACTGAAAAATAGTCACCATTTTTTGTATTCAGAATAATCTGACAAAATAAATTATACCTCAATAAAGTTGATTTAGAAATAACATGATAAAGGTTCTTACCTCAATGTTAATATATTTGTTGTAGACATATTTTGAAAAATTAGTTTTTGGAATAAGGAGATACATCTTGTGGTGACTTCTTCCAAGCATACACTATACATCTAATGTATATATTAAGTCATTTAAACTGGGCAATTACTTGTATGTGATTCATTTTATTCCTTTTTCAGCACCATAAGTAATTTCTGAGGTTTTGTAATGAATCCACTTGTTTTTATAAATACAACCTCGTTATGTTCCCATTATTATAAATTGCTTTATATTATAATATTTTATTATATATAGAGATGTTTTCTTTTCAGAGAATATTTTCTAATTAGCAATCTAAACCTATTTCAGTTCCTCAAAAGTAGCAGGGTCAATTTTTGAGAAGACATACACCAATCCACTTGCATTATGGAAACCCATACTGCCCTAAAATCAATAGTTAACAAAGTTGTTTGGGGGATCATCTGCATTAGAATTATCTGGAATGTGGGTTAGCAAAAGCAATTCCTGGTTTCTCGTTAGGATATCCGGAGGTAGGGTCCCCAAATCAGAATTTTACAAAGCTCCTCAGGTAATCTTTAGGCTTATTAAGGTTTGAGAACCTCTAACCCAGAGTGTTATGCTTCTTTGTTATTTCTGAATCATATCTTTACATAAGTCAGGCTTATAATTTAAAGGGTTTCTCGTCTTCATTATATTCTAAGCAACCTACCGTGTGTCTTACAGTGAATACTAGATTCTCAGTTCGGAACAAGTGCATCTCTTGTTAATGTGAGATTCCAACATGGTCTCATATGCCCAGCTGTGCTCCTGAGAAAAGTGTCAGCCTCTCGCCATTGATTCTCCTTCTCCTTATTAAGAAAATGGGCATTTATTTTAAATGTGAAAGAAATAACAACACATTACAAATTTTAAAAAGCTGACAAATACATAAAACATCAATTAATTCAAAACTAACATGATGTTTTTATTAATTGACTGGCATAGCTCTATAATACCTTTTCCTCTACATTTTTAAAATTACAGATACATGAATCATCTTTTTAATTATATTTTCTACAGAGAGAGTAAAAAGTTAATACAGTCTTTCCTCTTGAGTACTTGATCAAATTTTCATTATCATTATTAGCTTAGAAAAGTTTCTTTAAATTTCATAACTTCTTACTGAAAGTGCCATGGAAAGTGCATGGTTGTCAATTTGGGGGAAATCTCTCTATAGCTTTTTTTTATATATGAGCTGTAAGATTTAGAATAATTTTCTGTAGAGTAGTTTCTTGCTTTTTGTTCACTATCCACCTATAATACTTCTGATGTCATTAAGCACATTCATATTGTGACAGGACCACTGGTCCTGCACCTGTGGATCATGATGTTGGGTATGTCATTACAGTGAGTAAAAGCCAATTATACACTAGAGTGGTTATAAATAACTATACATAAAAGTGACTGAATCATATAAATTACCTTACTAACCACAAATTAAATATATTATATACTCAATTCCCTCAAATCAGACTCCAAAAATACCCACAGTCACTCCAATACTTATTCTCATCTCTATTTTCACCTTTCTCAGTAATAAGCACTACAGTTCACCCATCTGCGAAACTGGGAAGTTTTGCTTTCCCAGTTTTAACTATGTCCACTTGGTTTGATTTCATGGAGACAGAACAAGAAAAAAAATTCTTCAGTTAAAATGTAACTTAAAATTCTATTATTATTTGCAGGCAGAGACCTGGGACTATTTCTAAACCTCTGCTTCACAAACAACTCACATATCCAATGAGTCACTGAATTATGGTAATTTTATTTCCTACATCCTACTTAGCACTAGAATCTCATCTCTTCTTCCATTCCAACTGGCACTTCCACAGTCTAAGTCAGGAGCATCTCCTGCCTAGAGCCCCACAATGGCCTCCTCCTGCATTAAGTTTTGTTGCCCTTCACTTCATTCTCTAGAGTATACACCATTTTTAGAATGTGCATTTGGTCATTTAAAATCCCTGCTTAAATTCTTCAAAAATTTAGAATTAAGTTTTTGTCCTACATCAGTAAACATAGTGCAAAGGATCTTTAGGATTGAACCTTTGTCCACAATTTCCCCCTTTCTCCTGCAAACTCAGGGATCTAGTCCAACCTGACTGACTTTGGTCTTTCACTACAACATGTATTTTCTTGCCTCAGTGCCTTGATAGTTTCTGAACCTTCTGCTTAGACCACTCTTCTCTTTTCAACCACTTCTTTTTTTTTTTTTAAACATCTTTTTTTTTTAAAAACATCTTTATTGGAGTATAATTGCTTTACAATGGTGTGTTAGTTTCTGATAACAAAGTGAATCAGCTTTACATATACATATATCCCCATATCTCCTCCCTCTTGCATCTCCCTACCACTTTCCCTAACCCACCCCTCTAGGTGGTCACAAAGCACTGAGCTGATCTCCCTGCGGCTGCTTCCCACTAGCTATCTATTTTACATTTGGTAATGTATATATGTCCATGCCACTCTCTCACTTCATCCCAGCTTACCCGTCCCCCTGCCCGTGTCCTCAAGTCCATTCTCTATGTCTGCGTATTTATTCCTGTCCTGCCCTTAGGTTCTTCAGAACCTTTTTTTTTTTTTTTAGATTCCATATATATGTGTTAGCATACTGTATTTGTATTTTTCTTTCTGACTTACTTCACTCTGTATGATAGACTCTAGGTCCATCCACCTCACTACAAATAACTCAATTTCGTTTCTTTTTATGGCTGAGTAATATTCCATTGTATATATGTGCCACATCTTCTTTATCCATTCATCTGTCGATGGACACTTAGGTTGCTTCCATGTCCTGGCTCTTGTAAATACAGCTGCAGTGAACACTGTTTTACCCATTTCTTATACCAGATCTTCCTTATGTCTCAATTTAAAAGTCAGATATTATGGGAAATCTGACTCCTGTGCTTTTCAATGGAACTTTGTATTTCTGTTCTCATGATACTAATCATAGTTTACTCTCATACCTTGTTCAATTATCTGCCTTTCTCCCTAGATCATAAGCCTAAGTGAAAGTAGGAACAATGTCTTGCTCATCATTCTCTGCCAAATATATAAACTCAATAAGTATTTATTGGAATAAATAACTAAATAGCTAAAAAATGTTTGCAGTCAAACATATTGGGGCATTTTTATGGCTTCAGTAAAGTTATTTAAATGGATCATAAATCAGTTTTCTGATGTATAAAACAGAAATAATAGTGTACACTCCATGGGTGTGTTGTGAAAATTATTAATAATATATATGAATCATTAAGAGTCCGTGGCATGCACACTGGGAGGGCTCAACAATGAAGTATACTAACATTAATTAGATTTTTATCTCTTCATATTGACTTCAAATTTTGTTTTTTGGTATATTCACTTTGGCTAGCTGAAAACACCATCAATTATTTCATTGGTCAAACCACTGGTCAAGGAATCCTAATCCTTCTCATTTTTTCTCCTGGTTCAATGACTTTCTATGCTGTAAATATTGGTCAATGGACACTTTGGTGGGAATAGCTTCTTGACAAGTAGGAAAGTGTCATTGTACATTACACTGTGATATTCCTTTCTCATTCTTATATGCTTTTCTGTTCTTGACCAGCATTTTCTTGTCTATATTATTTTTACAAGAAACAACAGACTTTGGTGAGGGTGCTATTAGAATGACTACTGCTCAAATTAAAAAAAAAAAATCCTTTTTCTCTGGTTCATTTCTTTTTTCCTAAAGAACAAATCCATTTTCACAATTACATTTTTTAAATAAAATTCTGCCAACTGAAATTGACACAGAAAATTGTGCACTGGTGGGCAATGATTATTCAATTACACAAACACACACCCAATTTGAATGAACAAAACAAATGACATAGAAAAGGAGCGAGTAGGCAAATAAAAACAGTAGTATATGAATTCAGGTAAGTGGACTGCAATAAAATCTTTCACAAAAATACCTATTTTCTCTTGTCCAAATTGTCTTTCTGTGAGCTTGGAAAGGTTGTTCTGTTTTGTTAAATTGAAATTACTGTGTTGACTATTTTGACAATGCAATCAAACAGTTCAATCATTCTGTGACCATTAGCCTCCCTGGCAGAATCACAGCCACAGGGACATCTAATGCCGTGAAAAATAATTCTCAATGTAATTTCCAAAAACCTACTGGCTGTAAATAATAATAGACGTGTAAGTTATATTTCAACTACCAAGACTTGTTTTCTTGTTCAATCTCTATGAAACCAAATCAAATGCATATATGGTACATAGTATATGTGTAAACAAAGTTCCAACCATTCACTCAACTTAGCCTTTTCCACCTGTCTTATAAAAATGAATTGAACTAGGTATTTGTTAAAAAAGGTTTACCTTTCATTTCACAACTCTGTGAAAAAATACTACTCTTTTTCACATTATCTCAAAGTTCTCCCACAAATTCTATGTATTTAATTTTATTACAAATACTATTTTTATTTAAATTATGTTTTTGAATATAGGCAGTACCTCTCACTGTAAAAGGAAAACAGGGCATTTTGAAGAAAAAGCAAGATGCACACACTAAGATGCCTAAAACTGTAGGTTCACAAATTAAGTTGTTTGATTACTAATTCTTACGCAATTCCAGTGAAGTCAAATAAAGTAGTTCCACTAAGTAAATTAAATAATAATCGAATAAATATGTAATTTCTTCCCCTATATTCAATCCTGCACCATCAAGTATATAATTTCTTCCTCTACAAAAGTCTCTAAATTTTTGATAAATTATAAATGTTATTGGATTGAACACTGTCCCTACCACTTAAATTTAGGAGAAAAAAAAAGTTTGTCTGACTTAGTGAATGTTATTAGCTTTGTGTCTAGTTTTTGTTATAGTACTTTCACCACTAATGCAGGAAATGAGGGTACTATGAATGTATTTTGGGACCTCAAGAGGAAGTAATTTCAATGCAATATGAATATTATAAGGAAAAGACTCATCCAAAATATTTCAGAGCATAATAGTGACAGAGCGAAAAGAATACTATATTTATCAATTAATAAACATTTGTATAGCTGTCTTGGAGTCAAGCTCTGTCCTAGTTTTACACAAACCTGAAAAACTTCAAGACAATAACAGTTTAGCAATAAGATTAATCATAAATTAAAAATGGCAATGCACATTTCCAAGAGCAAGTCATTAGACCAGAAAAAGACACTGTCATATCTCTAACACCTAGTACATAACAAGCATTCAATTAATATTAGTTGAAGAAAGAAATGTTTTTGTTAAACAGATGTGTGTACAAAGGCCTAAAGGGATAGAAAGGACGGTACCCTTACCTTTTTTTCAAGAGTAGAGAAAAGCAGAATAAAATAAGGAAAGGCTAAAAAGAGAAAATCTTAGATCTGGGCTTGAAAGATAATGGATAATGGAGTTCCCAAGCATAGAAGGGGATAATGAAAGAGGTAAAGTTTACCACTTGAAGAGGTTTAGGAAAGTAAAGACATTTCAGGAAGAAGAAATAATTTAAATAAAAGGCATATGGTTGAGCATAACGTGCTCAAAAGTTTTGGACTTTACTTCATCAGCAGAGGGATGACACTGAATAGTTTAAAGAAGGTTTTAAACATTGTTTTTTCTTTTTGTTTTTTGCAGTACACGGGCCTCTCACTGTTGTGGCCTCTCCCGTTGCGGAGCACAGGTCCGGACGCGCAGGCTCAGCGGCCATGGCTCACGGGCCCAGCTGCTCCACGGCACGTGGGACCCTCCCGGACCAGGGCACGAACCGCATCAGCAGGCGGACTCTCAACCACTACGCCACCAGGGAAGCCTGAACATTGTTTTAAAGAAGAAGCATATCATAATGTGACAAAAGGAGAACTTTGTCAGAAGTTTGGTGAATGATTCAGAGATAGAAAATCTTGAAGAAAGTAGGCAAACTAATTAACAAAGTGTTACAACACCTTCTCAGTCGTGTAACAAAGAGGGCCTAAACTTGGATAATGAAAAAAGAAAGGAGAGATAGAAATAAAGTAGCCATTTCAGAGGTGAAATGGATGGCACCAAATGGATCAGTGTGAAAACACTGCAGGAAATGGAGGTGTACCTGGTGCAAGTGTTCTCCTGAGTGTATGCACCATTAAACGAAGTAGATAGGAAAAAAAAAAAAGTTCAGTGGGAAAGATAAGTTCTGTTTTGAGAATATGGGATTGAAGGGAATAATGTGAGATTTAGGGGGAAATGCCCAAAAACTGTTAGAAATGTGATTCTAAGATAAAGGTGGGAGGATGGGGCCACCATGTTTGTTCATAGTGTCCAATTTCATGGAGGACTGGAATCAAAGGAGGCTGCACTGTTAGAAAGGAAGTAACTGGAAAACCGAAATGACTTTGACAAAGAACAAAAGAAAAGTCTTATTTACAGTCGCCTGAGGAGGTTAAGATGACAAAACAACTGCAGAGTGATATTTCCAAAGTAAAGGAAAAAACTGCAGGTGAATGAGAAAGTAAGAGTTGAGCTTGGAGTGGGGTGTAAGTGATTATTTGTCACGTTTGCTGTTTTTCAATGAAGATAAACATGGGAAAGAACTGTAAACTGAGCAAATAAAGCCAAGGGTATGTAAAGATTAATAGATAGTTTAAAGGGAAGATCATGATGAAGTTAATAGAGAAAAACAAGATCACAGAGAAAAACATTGAGAAGATAATTTAGAAGAGATACTTTTTCAAAGACAAAAGGATATCTAGATAAGAATTTAAAGTATGATTAAACATGATGATAAAGTGGGAGAAAATTGAAAAAAATCTTGTTTGATGAATTATTGTCTCTGTAGGCTAAAGGTGAAATGGGGGCGGCAGGGTTGGAAAAGAGTGGTATAAGTTTGAAACAGCTCTTGTTCAAAGTATTTCTGGAAAGCAACAGCCATAAAATGGCATTAGAGATCCTTCTTTTTGATTCATTGATAGCATTTGTTCACCCAGTTGAATTAATATTTCTCAGGTAGAGTTCAGTAAACTCTAACAACTCTGACCTATGTTTTGAACTATATTATTGCCCTACTGGGCTGACTCCTACTAAAATATTTGTCTCCTTCTCATTGTTTCCTCCTCCTTTTATATGGTTTTGAGAATTGTTAAGCTTTGCCTATCATAGAACACATTATTCTAATAGTAAATATATTATTATTCATATTATTTCTAGGAGAATGTTGTTATCATTGGTTGACTCTGCTTGGCACAGACCTTATGGCATCAGAGGGTCCGTATTTAGATTTGGTCCCTACATTTACTTGTTCTGCATCTTCTAGTTACCTTAAGTTTTCTCACTTTTGGGAATTATAGGAATAATATCTATTGGAAGGATCAACTGAGCTAAAGAGTGTATCTAAATATAGAGGCTGATGCATACAGAATAGTTATAAACCCTCTGCGGATGTTTTTTGACAATGTTACATTCTATTAGGACAAAAGTACTATTACACCACTCTTCAGTGTTCAATGATGCCTCACCCTTTCCATCTGTCCCAGAGGTATCTGTCTGTCATGCTCTTTACTGTCTTTTTTGTTCAACATGGAAATGGCTAGATTTGAATTGAAGAAACCAAAAATAGCAAAATTGATTTACTTTAGGAAAGCTACTAGATGAAGGTCAGAATAGATTCAGAAGGTGAAGGAAGGAGGGCAAAAATGAAAAGTTTGGTAGTAGGAGAATGGAGAAGAGGAATAGGAAAGAGTTTTGAGTAACTGCCACTCTGGAAATTGCTGGAGAAAAGGATAAGATATTTAGTACCATTTGTTCTGTTCTGTGTAATGAATTCTCTTCAACTCCTTTGCAGAGGATTGCAGTACAGATGAAATTTATTTTTCAATACTTTAAAAAAAATTAGTCTGGCTATTCCTTTGAATGAAACACTAGGACACCATACTGCCATACTACTGCTCTAATCAGGTCATAAAAATATTCTTTATCTGATTGTCTACATGATAGATCTAAGCAGTGTACACGTTAAATGGGGGCAGTAAAACGAACTGCTCACAAATGTTAGCAAAACATTTATACATAAACTGAACTGGTGAGAAACAAAATTACGAATTTCCCTAAGTTAGATGGCCTCTATTAATCTATCATCATCTTTTTCTAAGTTCTTAATGGAAATACTTGTGTGAAAGTCAGCTATGGCATAAACATAGAGCTGTATCATCATTGGTAAATCCTATAAATTAGTCTAAATTAATTCCTCTATCTGCCTCTCAACTCCAATCCAAAAAAAAAAAAAAAAGAATTTATCATACATCTATCCATAAAATTCTCATGGATTTTCATAGAAATCGTTCACCCAAATGAAAGACACTTCACCATATGAAAGGTTTTGTGAAGGGGAGAGAGAGTGGCATTTAAAATACAATTGGAAAAACATATTTCCCTGTAAAGCAACAACAAGAAAAGATACGAGTAAGTAAAGTGCTTGGATAGGTGAAGCAGTATAACAGAAGACTTATTAAATGGGGATGAAAGTTTCTTTCTTCAGTTCTACAAATAACCATTTTATTTCTTTTCGTTCACTGTCATATTTTACTTAAACTGATTATTAAAAGCAAATTTAGCATAGTATTAAAGAGATATTGAGATGTACTAAAAAACAAAAACAAAAATTATTATTATTATATTAAAAAACAAGATCTATTATATGGCTACAAACTTGTATGTAGTGTTGTATATGTGTATGAGTGCACATTTAAAACAAATTTGACAATAACAACATATATATGATATATATGAACATGTGATTCCATTTAGAGTAGGCAATTATGAATATATTTTAATAACTGATGCAAGTGTTGCCTACATAAGAGAAATCAAAATAATGGATAATTGGTTTGACATGGTGTTCCTCAGTATAAATATAATAAAATGAAACAAATCCTATGTATATGCTGAGGTATTTGCCTAATGAATGTCTATGTATTTGGGAAAAGAACCCTCTGTATTAATTCACCTGTTGGGAAACTAGAATGCTTTAATCCTGAGGCATCTTGAATTGAGATGATTATAAAGGGGTAAGTCAAAATATTACAGCCATTATTCTATAAAATTATATTGATGTAATTTACCAGTTATTAGGATGATTAAATGTAGCATTAAAAATTCATGTTTATAACTATTTGGAAATGCTTATATAGATTCATTGTTAATTTTCATATTAAAAGTATTTAGCTTTTCTATCAGATAAACATGAGAAAATGTGAAATGGATATGATACATCTATGATAAATACATGTCTATAAATAAAATATATTTCCTCTGTTCTATTTTTTTCTCCTTTTTCCCAAAGACCTCATAGTGTTTTATTTTCTGAAATCTTTCCTCTAACCAGGAAGAATCAAGTAGCTGCTACAGATAAAATGAGCATCACCAGCAGATATTAAAACTGTCACCTGATGGAAGCTGGGGCTCACCACTAGGCCTTCAAGCAATAACCTGCAGTATAATTTTGTAACTCATATATCAATTAACTTTATATTACTGTCACACTTGACACTAACAGCTAACGATATTTCTTCATGCTGCTATCTTAATTGTGATGTATGTATGTTGAACATGAATATCTCAAGATCGAAACATGCCCTATTAAAAAATATCTCAGCTGTTTGGTGAAATTTATTAGAAATCTATAAATCTAATGGTAGAAAGATTTTTATCTTATTTTTAAATAACCTTCAGAATTAATGCAGATTTGCTATTTATATTACAGAAATTAATTTTGTCTAATTTGGACATTTAAAAATGTTTGTGCTTTGTGATTTTCTATGAAATAATTAAGTTACCTGTGTAAATTCAATACGGTAATGGGAATCAAGTAGTTTTTAGGTTTTCAATAACTCATTATTTTAGGATGGTAGCAATGGTCGAGGACCTAGAGAAATGTGATTTTACTTGAGGTTAATATTGTTCAGACTAGCAGTTAATGCAGGGTTGCAAAAGACAACCAACCTTAGAATGTTTGGAGACTATCATAAGGAAATAGGCTGTCAGGGAAAGATAGTAGAGGTGATGTTTGTTCTAAGCGTAATGAGAAAGAGGGAGGAGAAACTCTTTAAAGATGAATCGATAAAAGTTGCCATTAAAGGGAAAATTAACAGTGAAGGACTGTGAAAAAATACTTTTTCTTTTCTGATTGCCCTTTCTTATCTTTAAAATAAATGTTTTACACCAAATTAAAAGATTTTTCTTAATCTTCAACCCCTGGGTAAACTTCCATTTTTCTGTAAATCCTCTGAAATAATACACGAATTTTAATACATGTGGAATATGCAGTTATGCTGAGGAAATCCTTAGCTTTCATCGTAATCTTAAAGGCACCCCGATCTTAAAAAGGCTAGAAGCAATGGTTGATTATCTTTACATTTCCACCATATGTTCCGTAATAACGTGGCTTCTGCAAACATAGACCAAATAAGCCTGCTAGACTGAAAGTTCTTAAAAGAAACAGCATTTTTCTTCTTCATCTGTATATCTGCCCAAGCATCCAGTATCATGTTTTGTACACAATAAGTGGAAGTCATTGAATGCTGTTTGAATGGATGAATGAATGAATGAATTAAAAATAAAGGACTAGATGGATGAACCAAGAATGTTTTCTTTTCTGGTAGTATTAGAATATTAATCCTCACCAACACATTAAACCTGAATGTTCTCCAATCAAAATTCAACCAAGAAATTAATTCTCTTACATCAAACTCCCAGAGAAGTGTTTGCAATGTTTATGTAATTGATATGAGTAAAAATATATGACATGTAGTTAAAAACACAGTCAAGGAAAACTGAAGCAGGGAGTACAATGGAGCAAATAGGAGTATTTATTGACCCAATTAGGTTCCCATGGATTTAAGAAAGCAAAGAGAAGTGTTTGTTGACCCATAACAAACCATCTCATATTACATTGATTCACTAAACATAGTTATTGGGCACTGATCATATAGCAGATCTTAGGCTAGAAGTGAGGGATATAGAAATGTAAAGTTGGCATAATCTACAACCTAAGCTATCTCAGTGTCTGGTGGATACCGAGACAGGACAACCAACAAATCAAATAATTACCATTGGAGGTATGAACAAATGCAGTGTCAACAAAGGAGTACCAAAATGACAACAAACAACACCTGGTCTACAGGGCCACTGCATTTAATTTGAAGAATGGATAGAAGTCGTGATTGATGTTGATGTATTTCCTAAACTCTCTCTGTCCTATTTTTTCCCATCTCTCAGCTATTAGTTTAGTGATTGTTTGATTCTTCCTTCTCATCACTCTGCTAAAGTATGATAAGCCTGGATTTCTTTTTTTTTTTTTTTGCGGTACGTGGACCTCTCACTGTTGTGGCCTCTCCCGTTGCGGAGCACAGGCTCCGGACGCGCAGGCTCAGCGGCCGTGGGTCACGGGCCCAGCTGCTCCGTGGCATGTGGGATCTTCCCGGACCGGGGCACGAACCCGTGTCCCCTGCATCGGCAAAGCCTGGATTTCTTTTGGACTTTGAGAAGATAAAACTAAGGAATAAGTGATAAGCACACCATTAACTATATCTCTCCTTTATAGCCAGCATATTTGGACGTTTGACTTCTCATGTACATACTCAATGATCCTTATGTGGAGGACATTTCTCTATATTTTGGTTGAATGCTTCAGCATGCCTCAGTGACTTGATAATTGAGCACTAACACACAAATTGTAAACTTTCAGGAAGAAATTCACTTATTTGGTCTCTCACTGGAGAAAGTATTTCTTAAGGCAGGCTGAATTTATTCAGTCCAGAAATCCATTCCTTTTCTAAGACACAAAATGTTTCACAGTTGCACTGGACTGCAAACTCTTCTAAAACATATAGAACAGGATTTTTAATTGGAGTGGTGGAAAAATTCTCTGTGAAACTTGAAATTCAGACTAGCATTTGTGCTTTCCATTCTTTGTTAGAATATCATGATGCAGCTTCAAAAAAGTGAAAGCTGAATAATTTGAGCAGCAGTGTACTTCCAGGGAACTACTGAGCCAGAAGATCTGGAGTTTCTGAGTTTGGACAAAGAAAGAACATTAACTGTTTTTGTTTGTTTGGCTTTCTATTTTTATGCTTATATTGGTAGGTACAACCGGAATTATACTGCAACAAAGATGTTTTAAGTCTTGAAGAAAACTTCATGCTGTTCTTACTGGATTTAAGAGAGGCCCAAATTGTATTTCCTGAGTCTGTACCATTTTTTATGTAAGAGAAGATACTGTAAGAGAAACAAATGGTGAGGCATTACTGTTACCCATGTACCTTTTCATAATGGGAACACCAGACAATAGGGAAAGTATATTAAGCTTATATCCATCCAGAATTACAAGTTCTCCAACACATGTAGCTTACTTTTCATATGTATACATACATACATGTAGCACTGAGGATACTGAAATATTGTAAATGCAGCCCAAATGCTGAGACAAGAGGATTTATGCCAGAAGACATTCCAAATTCATTTAGATCATAAACAAAAAAATACCCCCAAATTTAGATTCGCATGGAAATCTTCTTTTGCTCTGGCCACCAAAAAAAAAAAAAAACTAAACTAAGCCATACACCCACCCACTCTGTCAGTCTGTACCAGCCTTAAGCAGTGACTCCTTTTCCTTACTATTTTTAGACACCTGAAGTACCAAAGATTGTATTTCAATTTTAGCAAGACCTATGAAAGTAAGGAAAATCTATTTTACATTCTGCTGGAAGGGAAATGAACCTGAGCGAGACCCTATAGATATTAACTAAGGAAAAAATAATTACCTTGCTTAGTCCTATTTGGCAATAGGCCTAATTTGCTGAAAAAGAAGTCACCATATATTTACCCTAACATAAAGCACAGATCAGTTGTTTACTTGCCATCCTCAACTAATGAAATGTATCTAAATGAAAGACATTAATAATTTAGTATTATAATAATCCTCACACATGTGCCTTCCCAGCATTGGTTATAGAAAATAAATTAACAGCACTGAAATGAGTTTTGTGCCTTCCAGAAAGAACTCTTCATTCTTGGATTGCACTCATGCTTTAGTTTAGTCATCTCAGAAATAGTCAGTCAAAGATTTGTATTTAATTAATGCATAATTTTCATTAAAAATTTCATTTTTAAGTAATGGATTTTAAAATAATGAATAATTTTCATACCCATTAATTACTCATATAAAAATAAGAATTAACTATTAAAGTGAAATGAAAAATTGAATCAACTATATACTGAGATTATATTTGAAAACAAAAAACAAAAACTTTGAGTTATCTTTATTAAAACAAATTAAAACAAATATCCTCCAAGTATTTATTGAGCATCTGCTTCGAGCTCAGTCTTTTTTAACCACTTGAAAAGTGACAGAAAAGTCAGAGATCTCAGGTCTCATGGGAGACAAGAAATATGAAATTAACATAATAAACTCAATAGCATGTTCAATGGTGGCAAGTTAGAATTTTTGGATAAAACACAGGATTACCAAATTTATAAAAGTAAATATGTTTTTCAGATAAATGAGAAATAATTTTGGTATATGTACGTCCCTTATTGCGTATTTCATGGGACATACATATACTAAAAATGTATTTGTTGTTTATATGAAATTCAATTTAACTGGGAATCCTGCATTTTTATTTGCTAAATTTAGCAACGTTAAGGTAGATGCTATAAAAAAGAAAAAGAAAAAGAAGTATAAGAATAAAAAGGGAACTGGACTGCAGCTTGGGGTAAGGGGGCGCAGGGTTTGCCGGGGTGGGGTGGGTAGTGGTGCAGATAAAGTAAAAACTAGTAAGGACTGAAGGACGTGACTTACTTAGCCAAAGGGATATTTGGGAAAAGAATGTCCTAAGCAGAGGGATTGTTAGAGCAAAGGCCCCAAAGCAGAATTGTGTCTGGCTTGACTGTGAAATAGTTGAATATATGGCTTCAAAGGAAAGATGACCAATGACTTAATGGATGCATACTGCTCAGGAGAGGTAATGAAATTTCTCAGAATGATTTTTGTACATGGTCATTATTACAGTCTAGGTATGTGCTGTCTCTACAGAATCATATTTCATAATGACGAGTACCTTCAATTCCTTGTTTTTAAGGAAATGCTGATCCTAATGCTTCTAGGGGGGGGAAAAGGTGTTTTTTTTTTTCTCTTTCAGAGATAAACTGGTTTTCCAACCACAAGTAAAATATTTCTACTGGTTATGCAATATATAGCCTTAGAGTTAATACAACTCTAGAACAAACTAGTTAGTTGTCTTTCAATAGAATCCAGGTTAATGTATCAATAGTTTTGTTTCACATGAGCATTTTCTTTAAAGAAGCCTTAGGGAACCCTCCTACACTGTTGGTGGGAATGTAAATTGGCACAGCCACTATGAAGAACAGTATGGAGGTTCCTTAAAAAACTAAAAATATAATTACCATATGACCCAGCAATCCCACTCCTAGGCATATACCTGGCTAAAACCATAATTTGAAAAGATGCATGCACCCCAATGTTCACTGCAGCACTATTTACAATAGCCAGGACATGGAAGCAACCTAAATGTCCATTGATGGATGAATGGATGAACAAGATGTGGTGCATATATACAATGGACTATTACTCAGCCATAAAAAAGAACAAAATAATGCCATTTGCAGCAACATGGATCGACCCAGAGAATGTCATACTGAGTGAAGTAAGTCAGACAGAGAAAGACAAATATCATATGATATCGCTTATATGTGGAATCTAAAAAAAGGGCACAAATGAACTTATTTACAAAACAGAAGTAGAGTCACAGATGTAGAAAACAAACTTATGGTTACCAGGAGATAAGGGGGGAGGGATAAACTGGGAGATTGGGATTGACATGTACACACTACTATATATAAAACTGACAACTAATAAGAAACTACCGTATAGCACAGGGAACTCTACTCAATACTCTATAATGGCCTATATGGGAAAAGAATCTAAAAAAATAGTGGATATATGTATATGTATAACTGATTCACTTTGCTGTACACCTGAAACTAACAAAACATTGTAAATCAATGATACCCCAATAAATATTTTTTTTAAAAAGCCTTAAAAATAGTTCTAGTTAGACCAATGGTAAGTAATGATGTAATTGCATAACAATTAAAAATTGGAGAAGTATTGAATGATACTCTTATGAGTACAAATCAACTTAAATTTCAATTATGAAATGATATTAATTTATTGAATCCTTGGATATAGAAAAAATGACTGCCTTATTTTAAAATGACATAAATTTCTAAATGATACAAAAATAATTCAGATATCAGCAGCTTCCCATTTTTTATATAAGTATATATCTATATTTGCAAAATTGAGTGTTAAATTGGAAAAAATATACAAAAATATATTTTCCTTATGTATGCATATTGGAAGAGCTCTTTGCCTGAGTTTTCTGGATAAATGGTCTCTCTTTAGTCTTTTAACTTCTGTGTTTAATCACAGCTTCCCTGCTGTTAATGCCTTTCCAGAACACTGTTTGTTTTTTATTCTTTTGCTTGAGATAGGATGAATAAACATTTTACATGACACAATATACTACATAGCTAGACAACAACCAAGACTTCATGAGCCATAAATGGAAGCCAGTGAGTGACAACAAAACTGATTCAACTAGTTGGTGAAATCTAGAAGTAATCATGCCCTTGCAGAACAAGATGGATTACTGGCATATTTAATTTCCTCATATAATAGGAGCAAGAATGTTACCTGCTGAGAATATTACATCATATAATAACTAAAATGTATGGAGGCATGATAACACAATAATAAATATATGTCTGTGCAATAACCAATCTAAGTATAATTAATGATTTGAGTTTGAATATTAATATATATTCATTTTTGACAGACCAGCTAGAGCAAGTATCAAAAAGTAAAAGCCATGGGAAAAAACCTAAAACTGAGGAATTTGTTTCTCTTAAATAAGAGACCTACAAATTGTGAATAGGCTTCCATTAGTTTCTATTTAGTATCGTAACAGTTGGTTGCTACCTGGATGACTCCCATTTTTTTATGGGAGAAAACTGCTGCTACTTGAGATCATACTCTCTGAAATTCACCCCTGACGCTTTTTACCCTGCCTAAACCCCTAGAACCAGCTTATAATAGCTTTATCACAGTGAACTGTAATTATCTACTCATGTGTTTGTATTTCTTCCTATATTAACTTAAAAGTTCATGCTATAATTTATGCAAAACTTTAGGGATTTCTCTCTCATGGAGATAGAAGAGCTTAATGATTAAAAGCATTCTTACCTAAAGTTTTGCTAGATATGAATTTTACCACTTTTCAGCTAGGTGAACACTGGCAAATTATTTCATGTCTCTTTTGATTTCCTTACCCATAATGGGATTAATAATAGGATTTGCCTTATATGGTAGTTTTTGGATTGGATGCTTTATTGCAAATAAAATGTTTTGATGCATTCTTGACACAAAATAAGTATTCAATTAATGTTATATCTTATTATTAGCTATATTATTTATCTCATAATACAATGTGTGTCACAAAGTAAGTGGTTAATTAATATTTTGGAATTAACACCTGGAAGGATGGATAAATGGATAGATGAAAATAATGTGAAAGAGTAGTACTTATTATTGAAGTTCAAATATTTTACCAAGAAATGCTGTCCATTTAATTCAATAAATATCTTATTTTAAGATCTTCCAATGTATTTGGAAAAGTTGGTGCACAACTAATTCTGATCAATTATATAGACCTCATTTTGCTAGTGGGTTACAATAAATACTTCAAGTAAAATCCCAGAAATATTTCATAACAAAGGCAAATCATTTGAAAACTAACATCATGACTTAATAGCAACAATTATTAAAAATATTTATATAGCAACAACTATTAAAATATTTAATCATTATTAACATAAGAAGATTAATTAGACATACAGCTCTTAATGTTTTTGGCCTATTTGAATATATAGCTAGAAATCTCATAAAAAAGCTTAGCTACTTAATCAATTGGTTTCTTCTGTTCTTTTTTTTGCCTTAATGAATATTTTGCCCATGATATTTTGGCTATATTTAGGAATGTGCTTGAAATATCTTTGATACTGACCTTTGTGGCAAAGCTTTAGCAATAATATTCAGACAGTACAATGTTCCAAAATGAAGCAAGCATTTAATACATTGGTAAAATAGGAATTGGTTATATATAATCAATCATTATTATAGAATGGTGCTGTTCTGAATTTCATTCATTTAAAGAGGTCACCCTGTAATTCCAATGAGCCTTTTAGAAATTGTTTAACCAGACTGTACACAAGAAAATGCCAAGGCTAGTGACTGTATTTTAATTAAACGCATAATCACAAACTAAGTTGTGCCCTGAGTAAGAATATAACATAACATCATGAGGGCACAGCTCACCTATGTTCTACCTGATTACAAAACTTTTGTTTGAGGGCCTAAAAATAACCTACAGATTAAAAACCTATGCCAATCTCAATAATACAATGGAAAAATATTCTCTCTATAGATTACTACCCTTTTTATAATTAGTAAATTAGAAGCATTGCAGATATAATATGAAGACAGCCTAACCCAGATATTATTACCCAATTTAACAGTTTAAGAAGAAGACAAGGTATTGATATATATTCTATCATGCTGCATGCTATTGCACTGAGCCTTCTCAGGGTTGGAAGCAGCAGATTTCCATATATTTTTAATCACTGGCCTCCATGCTGAGGCAGTCAGTATGAGTGGAGAGGCCACAAGCAAGACTATATGCTCTTCACCTCATTTACTCAGCAAATGCTTTATCCAGGGAACAATAACACCAGCCAGCAGGGATGACAATTTAAACCTACCAATACAAATGGGGATCCTTAGGCTTTCATTCACTCCATTGCAGATTGCCTCAGATCCTATTTAATCACATTCTCCCTTCCCATTCACTTAGCATCAATGAAAAACTGGAACCACGAAGAAAAGCTAATAGTCTGCATTAGATTTTGACCTCACTCTAAGAATCCATTAGGGGTATGGGCTAGGAGACTAAAAATTCTCTTTCCCCCTGCCCCCTACCCTAACTCTTGGCTAGTTCCCACTCTGGATTCAGGTCCAGGTTTAAATTTCACTCTTTCAGAGAAGCATTATTCCCTGCTCATCTAGAGTTAATTCTCCCCCACCTCCATATGCTTTTATAGCGTTCTAAACCTTTCCATTTTTGCTACTATTAAAACTGAAATTAAATAACCCCATTTGTAATTAATTGTTGAACTATTATCTCTCTCACTAACCTACAAGCCCCATAACAGCAGTGACAGTTTCTGTTGTTTCACTGATAATACGTAGCATTTACAACAGTGTCTGATATGTGTATGGTAGGTGTGCAACGAACATTTTTTCAGATAAATAGGTGAATGAGTAAACTAATTTATGTCCAATTTAAAGGCAGTATTGATATTGCCTACCAAATTACAATGGATATGATAAAAATACAGAAGACTCAAACACTGAAACCTCTTTGTCTTAGAACATTTTTGTCCAACTTCATCAGTTCAGATGTTACCGGAGAAAAGTCTCATTGTGATAAACTGTTATAAAGTTATATAATTAAGATGTAACTTAACACTAGTTGGAAATGCCATGGTTTTGCACGGTGCTAAATGATGATTATAATTTAATGATTTGCTTGTTAGACCACTTTAATCATACACCAAAGATACCATATTCTAAAAACATTTAGGTTCTATGATGATATACAAGACTGGATTCTTATTCCAATGAGGTTGGAATTTCCAGAATTTATTCATGTTTGCCTCACAACTAGTTGGTACTTTCTCAACATCTTGAACTTTTCTCTTATCAAGAACTTAATGTGTCTTACTCCATTTAAATATTTCATCTTTCATCAGTTTCACAATTAGGTAATCTTAAATAATTTATGGCAAAAATTTCCTGTAAATGATTTATCACTGTTATGGTCATAATTTCTAGGAAAGTGATAAAACCCACTAATAGTATTTTAGTAATCTTTCATGTTCAGAGTTTTTTGTGTGTGTATGTGTTTTGATAGACATGACTGAATTTATCAAATAATATGGCATTCTCTTTTTTCTTATAAATACACTCAAAAATTATAATAAGCCAATTATATTATCTTAAAAACTAAAGGCAAATAGGATTAGGATTAAATAAGAATGCAAAACTCTATGGAGGTAAGATTGAAAGAATTCATAGAAAAAGGAAATATGATGGTCTTTGGAAATGTCAAAGAAGCTTGCAGTTTATTTAAACAAATGCATTAAATTGTATATTTTTCTATAAGATAGTAATTATTTTTGTCTTCAGGTGGATAAGTATCTATTACAATACTAGAACAAAATTGTAGAGCCAGTTAGGGAGACGGTAATAGAGCGTGTCAGAGGCCAGATTGTCATAATGGATTGTAAATTCTTCCTTTAGGGCCACCAACTCCCACCTAAAGTCACATGGAGAGAATAGACCCTAGTCTTTTTTGCCTCATTGAAGGTAGATATTTCTAGCCGAGGCTGAGACTCTACAAGCAAAAAAGAAGGCGATATCAGAGAAATGCAAACGTCGTAAAAGAAAGAATAAATATAATAACATATCAAAAGCAGAATTAAGGCAGCAAAAAGAAAAAGAATCTAAAACAAACATTATAAATATACTCTGTAAGAATAGGACAGTTGGAAAATATAAAACAAAAGCAAGCTATTATTTTTTAAAAAGTAGAGTATAATTATAAATATAATTAATAAAATAAAGAACTTAATGTATAAGTTGAACAGCAGTAAAGATTAATCTGAAGGAAAAAATAATGAGTTGAAACAACAGGTCATGGATTTTTTCCTAAAAGATACTGAAAGGCGATTAAAAATAAGAGAGAAAATAATTAACAGTGTAAAGAATGGGGGAAAAAAGGTACAATTTAATTAAATAAACAGCAAAAATTAAAAGAAGCAACAAAACCACAAGCTTTGCAAAGACAAAATTCTGGCAAATCTGAACTAAAAAAGAGAGATAAGTAGGCCAAAAAATACAGAAAGAAAAATAGGAAATAGCTGAAGATACTGCAAAAATTTTATTTTATGAAATAATAAAAAAACTATGCTCTATAACATTTAAAAACCTAGCTAAAATTGATAACTTTCTAGGAAAATATAATATGATAAATTACAAAAGGAGAAATGCATAATGCAAATAAACCATTAATCATAAAATTATTTGATATGACAATCAAGACTCAACCTGAGATTCCTCACAAAGGCTCCACAATTTTATAGATATATTTTATTAGTATTTTTGAGACATGTTATCCCTAGATTAAATAAATCATTCTAAAAAAAAAGAGGGGGAGCTGTCTTTCCTTGAATCCAAACCACAGATAGTATAAGAAAAATAAACTATAGGTATATATGAAGTTATAAAGATCCTAAATATAACAATTAAATTAATCCAATAGTGTGTTAAAATACAAGTATGATTAAGTAGAGTTTACAAGTTATTTAATGTCAGAAAATCCATCAATAAAATTATGTATATTAATGAACTCAAGTATAACACAATTACATTATCACTTGCAGTGCCGCAAAATGTAAAGAATATAAAATAGATTTTAATAATAAAAATACAAATTTTGAAGCCTACAAATAACATTAAAAATAGCATTTTTCTTAAGTAGAAAAATGTTATTTATAAAATTCTATAGTAAATGTTGTAGTTAGAAAATAAATTTTTGATATATTTCTTTGAAGTTTTGAGAATAAGATGAGACTGATTTTGATGATGTGTTACCCAAGGTTCTAGCTAACTTAACAAGACTAGAAAAGGAAAAAAAGATGCATAAACATGAAACAGAAAGAGGTCTGACTGGTTTTGCTTTTGTTTTGTTTCACTTTTGCAAATTATGTGATCACTTACATAGAAAACCTAAGGAAGTACAATTTAAAAACTACTAGAATTAATAAGAGGACTCAGCAAGTTTGTGAGTTTATAAAATAAAATCACAACCAAAATGAATTACAACAGCTAACTGAAAAGATTCTATTTACTGTAACAACAAAATATAGAGTATCCAGTAATTAATCTAACAATAAATGCACAAGGCCATCATAAATAAACTTTTAAACAGTGCTGAAAAAGTGGAAAGATATACCTGTTCATGAATGATATGTCCAAATACCATGAAAACATAAATTCTCAACAAAGCAATTTATAAAACCAATTCAACTTCATTCAAAATCCCAGCAGAGTTTTTTGAAACTTAACAACTGATTTAACGAAAAAAAAAATTTTTATGAAGCAAATAGGTCGAGAGATGGTTAAAACCAATTTTGAAAGTGATAAAAATTGGTAATTTTTCCCTATCAGGAAAAATTATATCATTTATTTGCATATATGTCAACTTGATATAAAGACATTATTAAAAATCAGAATGGGTTATTTTGTAAATGTTAAATTAGTAAAAGAGGTTGGGTAAAAAATGACTCACTACATGGAGAAAATTCTCTATCTAACACCATGTATAAGACGAAGCTACAAATCCTACCTAAGTGTGAAGGTAATAAAGTTTAAAACATGAGGAGAATGGCTTTGTGACTCTAAGGGGAAGTAATTGATATATCTGAGCACAATTACGGATTTTAATGTGATGATGCCAGGGACAAGCTGGGAAAGCTATTTACAACATTTTAAATCTAAAAAGGAGATGATTTATATTTATAATATATAAGGAATCTTTCAAATTAGAAAAATAAAGCCTTTATGTCAATATGGAATGAGCAAAATATATGAATAACCAATTAATGAAAAGAGAAGCTAAAATGTGTATGAAAAAGATAGAGACATAATCTACCTCACTAGAAAGAAAAGAAAATTGTGACATAATACCAATGAAATATTTCTGACTATGAAAATGTAAATGACAGACAAATATCAATTGTTTGTGAGGACTGGGATAACAGAAACCCACGATAAACTGGATGGAATATAAACTGGTAAAGCTATTCTGAAGAAGAATATTTTTGCATATATCCCATATTAATCAAATCCAACACTGAGTATACATCCCAGAGAAGTCTCTTGTAGAGAGACATTGGAAGAGAGTAAAGGGAGGAGATTAAACATTCTGGGACGCAGACATAAACCAGATATGTCTTAGGCAAGCAAACAGATCACTAGGCATATCATATACAGAAAGATATTTTTGATAACAGTGTTTATGATAGAATGTTGGATTCAACTTTGGTGTTTATCACTAGGGGAATCTGTAAATGATATGTGATATATGCATAGGCATACAATGGGATATTATCCAGGAGAAATACAGACAAAAGTATAGATCTTAAAAATAAAATGCAGAATTAAAACCATGTAAGAAAGAGAATGAAATTTATAACAATACCATTTGGGTGCATTAAAAATAAACATACCCACATGAACACTATGCATAATTTCAAGAATATACATATAAATAGATTAACAGCTTGTGGTATGAAAAGAATAAATAGTATAGAAATTAGAATGGATACCCATGCTGGGAGTGCAATGTGTTTTAGATAGGAAAACAAAAGGATATTACAGAACACATTTAAACATCAGAAGGGCTTTGCGGGAGCAGATGGCAAAATCTACAAGGATATGGTCTTCTGCCAATCACTTTTACTGATGTCATCTAGATGCTTAAAGGAGTGCCTGGCACATAATAGGTACTCAATAAATGTAATTTCATGAGGATTATAATAAAATACATTTTGTGTGCCAAAGATCCCACGAAAAGATAATTAAAATATGTTTTTTGGTTTTCATGTTAATATCAATTGTTTTAATTACTCAGGCTTCCGATAGTTTGTATGTAATGCTTAATTAAAGTTTTTCATTAATTCTAAAAGTTTTTTCAGTGGATTCTCTTGGGGTTTTTGGTGTATGATCACATTGTCTACAAATAATGAAAAATCTGTCTCAATCTATCATGTCTTGTTGCTTTACTGGAATATTAATTATGATTGCAGGCGGGGTTTTTGGTTGTTCATGATCAAATTAGCACTAGTTTTTTACCTCTTAATCGTGCTGTTAGCTTTGACTTAACATAGATCTTAAAAACATGCCAACGAAGTATACTATTCTCAAATTCTTAGAGTTTTTTTTTAATTATAAACTAGCTCCAGGTTGTTTTGTTTTGTTTTGTTTCAATTTCACCCCTACTGCCTCATAGTACCTTGCTGAGGAAATACATGTTGATAATATAAAATATCTCATAATAATCAATATGGAATATATTATCAAATGACAAAATGGAAATGAGGATTTTACACAGAAAAATAAAAAGTTTCCTCGACTAAATTTATGGCTTATGCTAAATATGACCGTTAAACACTTTAAATGAAAGAAATAAAACTAAAGAAGGTCTAAATTAATGATTCCATAGCCACAGCAAAACTTCATAGCCATAGCTTAGTAGTTCAAAATTATATATGGGAAACACATACCAACTATAAGACTTCTCTTTAAATCTCTGATTCTAGGAAATCACAGCTAAATGATGGCCAAGAATCCAGCTGTTGATGGAGTAAAGTTAGAATAAGTGAAGGTTTCACATGCTTTTTAGAAGAAAACATTTGCTAGTATCTTCCCCAATGTTGAATTGGGCACAACATGCATTTTCAATAGCAAAGCCATCAATAGATCAAGTAATTACTATATGCTTAGCTCCTGAGTTTATTTTATGCCCAAACTGGATGATTCATTCAATTTAGTTAAAAGGTCAAATTAGTTAACTGAATAATTTTTCACTATTAAACGAGTTGCTGTCTTTTGCAAGGATTAATTATCAGCCCAACTGCCCCTTTGCCAGTAGAGGTCATTTTTATGCTTCTTTTCATGGTTCTGAGTAAAAATAATTTAAAAAGGAATGATACTATACTTAGCAAAACAAACTGATCAGATCCTGGTCGATCTAAAGCCTGTCACAGAGTAAAGAACACATTCCAAACTTCTTCCGTGGTCTTGTGCTTTGTGACATGGGGAGTATTTATTTTATTCTTAATAGAATAAATATAGAAATACCCATCATGCATGATGTCAAACATTTTGGATTTGCCTCCATTTGTTTTTTAACTAAAACTCTTATTTCAATTTTAATACATGATCAGTTTTCAGATAATATACTATCTTATACTGTAACACACACACACATTGATATGGATGTGTGTGTGTTTTGCCCTACCATAACTTATTTTATGTGTAGGTGTGCAAAACCAGTCCTCAAAATTCTCATTCCAGGAAGAGTTTAATAAGCAGAGGAAAAATATGTTAACCAGAAAACCACTAAGAGGCATCCTCTGGCATATCTGTCCCTCTGGTCCCCAAGCACTCACCCACAGTAACAAGAATTTCCTGAAGCATGCACAGTTATCCTTATTTGACGAGTCTGGAATTTTTTCTTTTTCTCCTTAAAAATCAAAGGAATTCTAGACACTGGCAATAAACATACTGATGGGAATTATGATCATATTTCAGAAAAATATATAACTCCTTTGGGCTCTGTAAGAAGCCAACAGCATTCCTGTAAAATATTAACTACTCACAATAAAATTTCTTCACAAAAAGTGAGAGGTTAGGAGAAAGAATCTGGAAGCCCTCAACAATGAATTTCGATTAACAGGTTGACTTTAACGCCTTACTTCTAGTGATTTTCAGGCTTCACATAGGTGGATAAAAAAGCATGGAAGTCCCTAGCATATATTCATTTGGTAAATGTTTGAAAGATTAAAAAAGGTGAAAGGCTTCTTCTCAAATGAATATATGAATAATAATTTGGCAACATTACATTTGGCAGGAATGGAGAACGTGGAACAGTATCTGTTCCACTAACTCCTGGCAAAGTCAAGAGTTTGGTCACCCTGATGATCACATTTCCCCCAGCTGTGTGTACAACACCCACCCCCCCTTTGCCCAAACACAGTTTGTGGATCTTTCACAAGTGCTGTTTCCTATTCTGCTACATACTTAAATGAGGTGGGCTCAGGAATATTCATATTAGGCTTTATTGCATAGTTTTTCCTCTAAATAAGAAATTTAGAGAGCTGTGTGAAAATCTGCCAGTTTGAGGAATCAAAACACAGCTTAAAATGCAACGCATTAACCATGCACAAATAGAATTAGATCTCCCAGGAAATGGGCATACCAAATAAAGCAGTGAAAACATCAGATGGGCATTTGCGTACCTTACTAAGATATCTTGAAAGGCAGTAAATCAGTTCCAAATTGGACAGGAGTGTGTTATTGTTTTAGTTTTCCAGTGACGTCCCAAACAGTAGCCATAAAGAATTTGTATTCATCTAAGAACTTTCACCACATCTCAGTCAGTCCAGATACTGCCAGATAGACATACCTATATGGAAAGCCACACGCTCCTGTAAATGGACTCTAAAATATGCTAGATTTTCCAGATTAACAATTCCCTTCAAGAGAGTGGGATTTTTATCTTGGGTAGATTTTTCTAAATTTGATAAATAGTGCAAAGTTCAGTTTTAAAGCTGTGGCCCTAAAACTCATTTTGTTTCCAAGCCCAACGTACTTGAAGGATTAGCCACAATTCTGTCAAGTAAAGTAGGGATCCCCTCAAATTTCTCATTTCACCTCCCTCCAGCCAGACAAGAATCAATAAATTAATCTCTTAAAACTGGCCTGGAAAAGGTAGTTAGGATAAACCAAGAGACCAATAGTGTGCTAAGATGCATTGATTTACACTGAATTAAACTTAAAAATTTAATAAAACCGTGCAATTTTTATTAGATGCATTCTTATATTATCACAAAAAGTTTATCTTTTGTTAATGATAAAACACCTATCGTTACATCTTGAAGCTTGGGTAGTTAACTGACTTGGCATTCTTTGAAATGAATATTCTTCAAATGTACATTCAACATTTATTTGGTAGTTAAGGGGGTTTTATAATTGATTTTTAATAGTAAAAATTATTTATATGTATATGTAATAAATTTTTAATGTGTTGATATGCCAATCAAATAGTTAAGATAATTTTGCAATAAAAATAGTAATATAGTGCCTAACAGTATGTTATTAAAATATGACATACTAATTATCCTAAAACAGTAAAAAGTAATAAAACATTTTTATTGACAAAAGAGACAAATAGGTCAATGGAAAAAGAACAGAAGTGGTAAAAGCCTCAAATACATATACAGAAATTTTGTGTATAACAAAGGGAATATTTTAGGTCATTTGAGAAAATAAAGATCATTCCACAGACTGCTGGTTCAGCTAGCTAGCTAGTCATTAACTTAAAAAGATTGAATAAAGCTGAACTGAACAAAAATATTATAAGTGGGTCAAATATTTTAATAAAAATATTAAAATTAAAAATATTAATAGAAAACTGGAACATATACTATATATTAATTTTATAGAAGAGTAGGACATTCTAGGTATAATTTAGAAAAAAAACTTGAGTAGAGATTAAATGATAAATACATCACTGCTGTATAGTTGAAGCTCAATGTATATTTGTTTAATAACTGGATAGAGCTATTATTTTCATTCCAATTTAGGTAGTATAGAGGTATTCTATTATGGAATATATAAATAATGAAAATTAAAAAAAATAATTGTAGTCTGCTTCCTGTAGAAACAACATGCATCAAAAATATGTTTTTTTATTGTATCAATGTTAATATCTCTGGTGATTGTTAGTACCTGTCTAAAGAATAAATAATACGAAAAAATACACTCAAAGATTTAAAATATGTAGATTCTACCAAGCTGTTTCCTTTCTTCAAATCTTGGTATTAAGAAATGTAATGTTGAGGGAGGAGCATACCTTCCAATACCTGGGATGCCTGGGTCATAAATACCTTGCAAACAGTATTTTCTTGAAACTCTTACTGCCATCACCACTTATCAAGATATAATAGTTATGAAGGATTATGCAATGAAATGTACCTTCATTGTTAATACTGAATTTCAGCTGTGCCTGTTCTGTTTATGTTAATGTTTTGTCAAGTTGAACAGATGAATGTCTTGTATATTTTCAAGTACTCTACAAAGAAAAGTACTTCTTTCTTTGCCTTTTGTCAAAAATTTAAAGTATATATACATGTTACAGGGCTTCCCTGGTGGCGCAGTGGTTGCGCGTCCGCCTGCCGATGCAGGGGAACCGGGTTCGCGCCCCGGTATGGGAAGATCCCACATGCCGCGGAGCGGATGGGCCCCTGAGGCCTGGCCCGCGAGCCTGCGAGGAAGGCCCGCATACCACTAAAAAAAAAAAAAAAAAGTATATATACATGTTACAAAGTCTCGGTATGGTTACAAAAGCCAAAAGAAATATATATATACGCATATACACATCTTAAAGTTATTTATCAATGCAAATTATATGTATTCACCATTAGTTGAGTGTTAGTGGGCTTCATGTTAGTGGGCTGAAGTTTCTTCCTTATTTGAAAAATCAATGTGCAGTTATGCCCTTGTCAAATGAACTGATAAAAATTAATGAGGAAGCTAATATAAAATGGCATCTCTACTCATGTAAATATACAAGTTTCATAGTGAACACAAGTAAAAGGGAACACTATCTAGCAGGCATAAAGTATGCCTTTCTGAGAAAACATTTTGAATATGTACATACACATAAATAAATGCATATACGTCATATCTGGTATGGCTTGAGACAGGCATATATTCCAATTCTCAAGGCATCGAGCAGTAAATGTTTGCCAGAGTTAAGACAGCTACTATGATTATTCTAATTAGAAAACTTCCAGGTTATTTATAGGATAATACAGGGAAATGAAATTCATTACCCGGCAAAGTATGCAACAAACCATTAAACATTGTAATAAAATCAATTGGCACAAAAATAAATGCAATTACGTTACATCATGTAAACCCTTCCATAAACTAATTTCTAAATATCAATCATGACTGATATTCATCATATAAACATCGAAGAAGCACTTATATTTTTTAAATGCATCAAGAAGTTCCTGCTGTCTCACAAACACATGAGACATCGTCATAATTGTGGCTGGTAATCTCTAATCATCCAAATCTCAGAGCTTGAGTTTGTGTAACAAAAGAAAGAGAAAAAAAGCAATTGCCATTTCATCAGAAAAGGGTATTTTACCATCTTTTTAAAATGTGATAATTTATTCCTAATTAACAACTGATTAGGCGGCATTTCAAAATTTTTCTAACACCACACGTGACTAACTCGTAAGCAATCCAGGCATTAGATGAAAATTAAAAGCAGGCATATCATAAAGTGTTGATGGTCTACACCTGCTTTACACATCTGCTGAAGTTCATTTTGTGGGAAAGATAAACTAATCCGTTGTCCATCATTTTGGAATGTTAAATGAAATATTATCTGTACCTTTAGTTTTAAAAACAATGGATGCCACAATATTATAAGTAGGAAAATTGAGGGAAAAAGGCCTAAAAGTGGAAAAATATGAGAAAAAAACTAGAAATGGATTGTATGTAAATAAAATGAATTATATAAACAATGTTAATAATGTGGACTTATTTTTCAGTTTTAAAATATATTATCTATATTCATTATCTTCTTTATTCAAATATGTCTACATTTTTTTTTTGTTTTACTGATAGAGACAAAAAAGAGCTAAAAATTGGGGCCCAATCTTTGTAACTTCTGTGGAAGACAGACTCCTCAAGAAGGATATGCATACATTTACAAAAACATGAGTAATGTAACAATATGACAGATTAAGAATAAATTCAAATTTTGTAGAAGAATAAAAAAGTAACCTAAGTTTTTGTTTTCCTTATTGCAGAGGCAATATTGACCAAATCCTACATCTTCTTGGCATGTTTTTGTGAACAAAGCCTTCAATGGCCACTCAAGCATAGCCATTCATTCAGAATTTGAATTTTGATAGAAAGAGGTATATAAGATTTTCTTTGATTTCTGTTTATAAACAAACTTGCCTTCTAAAGACAGTGAATCATTTTTGTCAAGCACCTTAATGGGACAACATGTCCAAATTTGGAAAATGAAATTGAAGAGTGATGAACTGCTGGCATAACAGAATTAGGAGCTGGACACACTGAAGTATAATCCTGGAGTGGGATTCTAACAGAGGCTAGTAGGAAGAAAGCCAAGGGCACAAGGCAGTGTGATACATTTATTTATAATATCAGTTCTTGGAATAGAATAACCACTACAGAAGTATAATATTTGTTGAGTTAATGACTAAAAGGAAAACAAAGAATTTGCGATAACAACTGATGAGATAAAAGATCTTCCTGTGTTAGTAAATTTATCTTGAAAGTAAAAATTACTGCTAATAATCATACTTTATCATATATATTAAAACACGTTAAACCAAACAAGACACCAACAGCAATAGCTGAAATACCAAGGTATCTTAACTGAAGGTGCTATGTAAATGTAAAGACAATTACCTTAAGTGCTTTCCTTTCTCATCCAAAAGAGAATTTGTTTAAACTATGTAAAAGCAAACACTATATATGAAAAGTGTCTTCTAGTGATAAATGTTTTTCATTTTATGCAACCTTCTTGAATTACATTTTCATGTGTTTACAAATATATACCAAAGCTCCTTAGATATTGGCAAAAATCTAGCCTGTCCAAAAGTCTTCCATTTATATAAAATGCAAAACTTGCTGCTCAGAAATGAAATAATTTGTTTTCTAGCAACTTTATAGTTTAAGAGTTTCAAAGTAGAACTGTAAGGGATCTCAAAGGGATTATCATCCAGCATTGAGGCAAGAGTTTGTTAAACTATTTTAGGCAGTAGGAACCCCATTTATTCTTCTGTATTTGTGCTTCCTCCGATATGGAGAACCACACTAAACATAGGTCACCTAGCAACCATTAAAGTGTTTGAAAGCAATAAACAGATCACTCCTCTGCCACTACTTCTCAAAGCTGAACTCAAAAAAACTTCAGCCCTCTCCTCAAAGAACCAAGTCATCCAGTCTTTATTTTTGTTACTATTCTCTGGAAGAATTGACATTTTTCACAATTTTTTTTTAAGGTGAAAACCCAAAGCACAAAAACATGGCAAATAGGGCACGGTGATGCACATCAGAATAGAGAGTAGATGTTATTACTAAATGGATTTCACTTCTTTCGCAATAGTACCCAAAATACAGAGTTGGGTACATCTTGAGGTTCATGCTGAAAATCAGATCTTGCTCCCCATTTCAGTGATCTCCCATTAGTTCCTGTTAAGCCTGGCATTTTGTTCAGATTTACGATGATTTATTTGTTTCTTTGCTTATGATGTTTAAATTTGCTTAGTGTGGTGTAAAGTAGGAAGAGTATGGAGCCAGTGGCTGGGGTTTGAATCCCTGTTAGTTACGTGGCCTGGACTACAATATCCTCAGTTGTGAGTTAGGAAAATTATTCTCTACATTTCTAGATTATTTGCGTGGTTGTCTTCAAAGGTACACATAAATCACTTACCACAGGGCCTGTTATGTAAGAGCCATTCAACCAGAGTTATTTTTCTGCCCTAAATTGCTTCTTCTTGCAATAGTTGCTGCCTGATCTCTTATTAGAAATAGAAAAGTCAACTTTCATTATTGCTTCTTTCTCAGCTTCCACTTCCAGTTATTTTTCCCTTTCATGCACACGATATTATCTCAAGCCTTCACTATCACACAATTGGAATATTGCAGTCGATTCCTAACTAATTTTCTTTCCTCCATTCTCTTCCCTTCCCATTTTAGAAAATGCATATCATTTCTGGCCTTTAAAAATGAAACAGAACAAAACAACCTGGCAAATAAGTCTTATTTTCTACTAAGTGAAATTCAAGTTCCTTAACACATACAAAGCCTTCACAAACTTGACAGCCACTGCCCACTTCTCCAGACTTAATGACACTGGTCATCTCTGCACCCTTGCACAGGAGAATGCTCTTCACCTATTAAGATGTAGATTCAAAGCCTACTTTACGTGTACCTTAACCCTATTTCCTGTCCCAGAGGAAAATAAACCACTTCCCATCTTGTACTATCTATATTATTACATGTAAAACTAAATTATTATCTGTACATATATCTTCCATATTATACTTAAGATCCTTGAATAAAAATCCAGATTTTCCCATCTTTTTATTCCCTAGCACAATATCTGTCCTACAGAAATAAGTTAAAAAGTGAATACTGGTTGAATTTGGGGTCAAAGCAACATCTGCACATCTAACTGTGAAATATAGTTAGAAATAACTTAAGTAGGTAACCTAATTCAAACCCTTCTTCTAATTTTGGCTGTGCCTTTATCCTTTCACTGTATCTTATATTTAGGATGATCAGAAAAAAATGTGCATTATATTTTGACTGTCAAGTTTTAGTAACTCAGATCCTTTGGGTAGCTTTTCTAGCTGCCATTTACTCTTACTCTCATGTAGAACAGATCATTTTTGTTTGTTTGTTTGTATCCACACTGTAATTTTTATTGACTTTCATCTTATAAACTTCCATAATTTATAGCATATAGTTATTTATCTATTTCTTCTTTCTATACTGTAAATACCTTAAGTTACAAATCACTTCTCATTTGCATCTTCAATGTTTAGTACGCTGCCTGACACAAGTGATTAAATACGTGTTTTTAATGAGTGAATTCATGTTGATACCAATTCAGATACATAAAAATAGATCCAAGTATAGATATAGCGCCAAATGCAAATACAGAAGCAGACACAGCCATAGACACAAATTTAAGGATAAATTAAAGTCTCCTTTTCTTTCTGAGAGAGCTTACTGATTGGAAGTACTGCTATTATTTTTAATTTGGATGTTGGCTTGGTGCACTGTACAATAATATAATAAAGTGCACACCAATTTCCCAACACATAATAAATCATGTACCAGTAAATATGTCAGGCATCAAACTATGTGTTTTGTATACGACTACCAACAGACTATGCTACAGTTTGTCATGAGCCTTTATGAATGAGGAATCTGGGACTCTAAGAGATTAAGAAATTTCCTCAAGATGACATAACTATAAGAAATGAAGACAATTATTATTATCAAAACATAAGACAGAGGAAGAGAATAAACAAACAAAGGCCCGTGATCAGAGGTAGACAAGGGGTTAGGGAGAATAAGAGGAGGCATAGACAGACAGAAGATCAGAAAAAGCCTCCAGAATAATTTCTAGCAGAAGAGTCAGTCATTCAAGATTACCTTCTTTTTCTCCCTCTCTGGTGATAATTTAATCCACCTTGCTACGAAGGAAGCCTTCCTTTTTTGCTTTCCAAACCCTTCCATAACCTTGAGCTAATGCTAAAAAGACAAAAAAAATCCAAGTTCCTGAGATATATTGTTTTTTTTTCTGTCAGATAATTGTTTTCCCTTTACAAATTCCTAATATTTATCATGCTGTGCTTTCTTCCTTTTTTTTTTTTTTTTTTTTTTTTTTGTGCACTCTAATTGTCTGAAACATGTTGCACTGCTTCCTGGGGTGAGACGGGAACTAGTAACCTCAGTATCACTCTCTTCCTTCTCCCATCTCTACCGCCTGAAAATATTCTGGGAGCTGTTTGAAGGCATTGTGTCATCGGCTCAGCATTCTAGGGTCACAAAAAAAGTAAATACATTCATATTTAAGATGAAGATCACAGGAAATGGAATTATCTTTCGGATTTTTTCTTAAACATGATAAATATTAATAACTTAGGAAGGGAAATACAGAATTTCTTCCTCAAATCCTTTGCCAAGTTAGTTCATAAATTGTGTGTGGAGGGGGAGGCTAGTAGCGGGAAGATTTTAAAAGTGTATTTTCAGTATGGATATTACTTCTAAAACACAATAGTGGAAAAGGGAAGTTGGCAGGTGTTTTGTGTGAGATTCTTTTTATCTGCATTTCTCTCACTTACAATGTGCAGTACTTAACCATCCTTTTCATTTTAGCATAAGAACATAATGCTTCAAAATGTTAGAATTTATAACTAAATGCCAAGTAGGCTTGTGCTTCTTATTTATATGTTTGTTTTCTTAAAAACAAACAAAAAATGTTCCATACATGTATCATACATGTTTCGAAACCAGCACCCTGACTCTACAATAATACTATATTCCCATATTTTCGTCCATCCCTCAATTTATCCCGTGTACTGATGACTGCTAAAACTTAAAAACAAATTTAGATGGGCTTTCAAAAATCAGATATATGTTCTGGTAATTGTGCACCACTGTCTGAAAAGTTAGCTATTTCTCCAGTAAGACTATACTCACTGTATTTCTGTTTTATATTCAGTACATGTCAAATTCTTATATAATTCTACCGTATTGATAGAATTAGTCATCTTGGCTGCAAAAATTCAATGTAACTAAATTATTTCATTCTTTAAGCTTCCTAAAATGTCTGAGTTAGGGTTTTTTTAACATGGCAAGGAGAAGCAATTTACCTTTACTGTTCTTCCTCCTACCACTTACAAATCATCTATATTTCAAACCTGAGCCACTTTTCTAGTTAATGGAGTTAATGGCTTCACCATGTTGTGTAATTCACATTGTGCGATCTATATAATAAAAGCAGATGATATAGAATATTCTTGATGTTCATGAATATTAAATGTTGAAAAATAATTAGATGGTAAAAATAGAAATAGAAATAATGAAACACTAAGGAAAATGTTTGCATGGCAATGTATCAGTTAAAAAAGCTTGCCCAGAACAGAGGTGTTCATTGCCTTGAGATGCTTAGCAGATTTAGTCAATATACGTAGAAAGCACAGCATAATTCCTTCCTGTAGTAAATGAATAGTTATCAATGGTGATAAGACGTGGCTGAATTTTTTCTTCTACTTTTCAAATGTCTCCATTGCTTCCCCACCTCTAGCTAATGAAACAATTGTAAAGGTTGTTAGTGTACCCCTTTTTGCAATATTAAGTAGATTTTTTTCCCATGTGAATATCCAACATGTCAGACCACTGTGAAATCTGTTCTCAGTAATTGCTATTACAACGTATTATGTACCTCCCTTGATCTGGGTCTTTGCAATAAATACAAAAACATGGTTAAGTACATTCCATCTTAAACACTAAAAAAAATGCCCTCACTTTACTGCTCATACTTCCAAACCTAATACTCTAGTTAATCACTCCTGTTAGCTATAAAACTCTTCAGATATGTTCTAATTGTACTGGAACTCATTTGTTCTTCACTCTCATTGCATTGGACTGTCTTTTTTATCACTTAGTTGTAACAATGATCCTTGTATTTCTGAGATCAAAGGACATTTCTCTCTTTATCTTATTATATATATTAATTATAGATTAATTAGTATACCTAGCAAATATGAATTATAGATTAATTAGTCTACTTAGCAAACAAACATGACAATTTCTTGTCTTGGGGCTAGGGTGCTTGGCTCTCAGGTGAGCTTAGGTAAAAGTTCTCAGGTCCATTTCCCTCTGAACCTTTCCTCAGGTACCTACTGAGCTCTCAGACTTATCTGAATGGCGTCTCTGAGAGGAAATTCCCAGTGTGAAATCTGAATTTTTCCCTGGAAGGTTGATAATGAAGTCTGAAGCTCTGTTCCCACACATGCCAGTGGGGAGGAGTAAAACACTGGTTCCTGAGCTATGATAAGGATTCCAAAAGCGACAAGCCAGTCTTGTCCAGCTCCAGGGATGCACACACTGTGGGGCTGAAACAGAGGAGGTAGTTATAGTTCCCTAGGCTGCTTGATAGGCTGCACTGTTTCCCTTGTTACTCCCACCTCTGAGCACATGCTCTCCTGATGGGACACTGGTCTGTACACAAAGGAAATTATTCTTGTTGATTCTCTGCTCCCAAGAGACTAGATTAGAAGTCAGGTGAATCCAGTCTTTATTCCTCCTTCTCCATGAACTCTCCTGCCTTCCAGAGGTCTCATCTCCTTACACCTAATCCCAACCTTGAGTTAATGTTTGCTCCAATTCTGAGACTGATAGCCTTTGTTGACTAAGTCCCATGGACCTCCAAAGTATTGACTTGTGACAGGAAATACCTACCAATATCTCTAGAAAATTAGTATTCTCCTCTTCAACAAGGGAGAGAGGTGTGTTTCTTTGCTGTAAAATCATGTATACTATAACGTTTGGCTTCATGATGTTTTTGACAAATTTAACACAATTTTGTCCTTTTAACTCAAATTAAGACCTGTCATTTATTCCTTCATTTGAAAAAAATGTTAGTTAATGATAAGATATATTTAAATATTTTTATGCACCATTGACAAACTTAGATTCTTAAATGGACTGTCTCATTTAATTTCTACAAAAGTCCATTCTATGTAGTCAGTGCTACTGTGAACCTCATTCTACATTTGCAGAAACGGGGCTCAGAAAGGTAAAGTGATCTTCCTAAATTCATGACTAACAGATGGCTTCTTATTGAAACTCCAAGTTATTTCCAGCTCTCATGCTCTAGACCAGTGGTTTACACCAGGGGTGATTCTGCCTGCAGGGACACTTAGCTATTTTTGTCCAGAGAAATTTTTGGTTGTCACAATTGGGAAAGTATTGTTACCACTTAATGGGTTGAGGCCAGGGATGCTGCTACATATCCTACAATGCACACCATGTCCCCGCCACAAAGGATTATCCAAATGTCAATAGTAGGAAGACTGAGAAACACTATTCTAGACCAGAATTTCTCCAACATCAGTGTCAATATGAATCACTTGGGGTTCTTGTTCAGATGCAGATTCTGATTCGGCAGGTCTAGGGTGGTGTCAGAAATTCTGAACTTGTAACTAGCTCGTAGCCTATGTTGATGCTGCAGGTCCTGTTCTGTGGATCACTGCAAGTATCAATGTTGTGGTCCAGTGTTAAAGCTAGATGTAAGTATTCTGAGGTATTCTCCACCAAGAAGACTCCCACACACCTCACGTCTGACATTAGGGGGTCAAATGTTGGACTCAGTAGTTTGTATCATGAAATGAAGTTGAATTTGTCAAAAGCTTTTTCTGCAGCTATTAAAAAAAAAAAAAAAAGCTTGCCCGGAGTAAATTCTAGCAAATGTTTCTACAGTAATGATGATTTTCCAGAGCATTTTGATATGTATCATCACATTTGATCTTTACGGCAACCTGACAAGATAAATATTATTTACATTCTACAGAAAAAAACAAGTCTTTAGGTAAGTAAAGGGTGACCTAGGGTCAGTCTGTACGGTCATATGTCCTTGATATAGTCTCTGTTTCTCTTTCCCTTACATTAATCCTTTCCCATTTCAAATGCCACTTCCCATCCCGCACAATTTTTCTCCTTGCTTTCCTCTAGGTAAACAGATTTTATATTGTGCTCTAAAAAATAACATTGTATATGGTAACTTTTAAAATAACATGTAAAAATTCCTAAAGTGGATAAAAATTCTGAATAAAAATGTCTGGCAATTTAATTTACTTTTTCTCATTCACACCCCTGAATGCAGTTTTCATCAAAGTTCTGCCTTTGGCGCTCTTTGACAAGTTCATCTACTGCCATGAGCTCAACTGCCTTCTTTTCACAAATGCCCCTTAAACCCTCTCTTCTTAAATCCTAATTCCTCTTTCTTGAATCTTAGTTTTACGGGATTCTATCTGGAAATCTATTAGAGCCTCACCCTCAACATGCAAAAAACAGAACTAATTAGTTTAACTCCCTCAACATAGTATTTCTATATTTTGGCAGATGGCCTGACCATTTCCAGTCTCCAGAGCTGGAAACCACTCCACAGCAAGCAACAAAGACTTCTCCACTTTCTGACTAGCTCTTTCCCCCATTCCCTTTTCTACTGCCACCAACAGTTTTCACTATCAACATGTAGACACTCAAAAATTGTTGTATGAGATGGTAAAGAGGGCCAAAATAGAATTGTCTACCATTATTTCTCAAATGTTTCAAACATATTAAACTCTTTTAATGGAAAAACAAAACTAGAGATTTCCAGTGTTGAACGAAATTATTTTTCATATTGTAACTGAAACATGTACAAACCTAGATATAAAATGCTTATGTTGATAGCTATATGGTCATAAGCCAAAACAAATCTGGAAATGAATGCAAACTAAAGTGCAAAATATAACGTTTAAAATGGTACTAAAATAGTATGTGAATTGATGATATGTTGCTGATACAAAACCTCACCTGGAGATGAGAATATCAATTAACTGCCATAATATGTTTCTTTGAGTTTGTAAGTCTACCTCACCTCTTGTCCCTCTAATTTCCCTATAGAAACTTACCTGAAACTTCATTTGGCTAATAGGCATTATTGACACATTAACCCCACTGCTAAAGTTGTCTCATTCACTTACAACATTAATTTACCAGAGTTGGATGCTCATATTATCATAAATGCAAATAAAGTTTCAACCACCAAAATCATGTGGAAACACTTGGTTATAATATGGCCACATGAATAACTTGGAATAAATTTATGTTGATTTTGAGATTACAACAAAAATAAAAATATACCATTGATGCATTCTCTTAGAAACTGGAGAAATATAACCCTATACTCCTGCACCCTGATATCGGTAATCATCACCATAATAAAACCAATTGATGGTTTCAGACTGGCTGAATACACCTTCCTATTCATGTGCTCTCTCTTATTAGTAAGCAATATCATTCTGAGCACCTGAAATATGGTGGTGAGCTTAATTTCTTTGTATTTTATTTGTTTCACCTGTCTTATGCTGCCTAATGGATTAGAAGCTACTTTTAGCTCCAGCTTAAATACTTACATATTTACCTTCAATATTCATATTTAAACTGCTGCAGCACCAAATACAGTGTTTTGCTTGTTTTTTTTTTTTAATCAGTTAGGTATTCATCCATGAATTGATTTACCCAACAAACATTTATTGTGCTCCTACAATACGCCAGGCATCTGTAGGCAATGAGCATTGTTTTGGAAAAATTACACACTCTTTTTTCTCAGGAGTTTATGTTCTGGTGGGGAAACAGTTATAAAGCAAATGTGACATACTGATGATGGTTAAGTTATAAGACGAAAAGAAAGGCTGGTAAGGAGAGTGTCAAAGGAGCTACTTTAGATAGAGTTGTTGAGGAAGGCCTGGCTGAGAAGGGGGCATATAAGCTGAGATCAGTACAATGTAGTTTCAGGTTTAAATTTTATTTATATCATCCATTTGTCAATTATGTCTTCCCATAGTCTAGTACCTCTTGTAATGCAGGTAAATTGCACTGTTTATTTTGTGATAGGAGATCAAATAATTTTTATTTAGGAGTCTGTTATATCACTAAATCATTATATAAACAATGTGACTGGACACCACTTGCCTCTATTTAATGGATAATGAAACTATGTCTTAGAGAAGTATCCAAAGTCATACCCAGAAGTATCAACAAGTGGCTGCCCCTTGTTGACCTATTAATCAAAACTAAACTTATCTGATTTCAGGTTTCATTGTTTTCCCACTCTACACCACCTTCCACCATATTGAAAGTTCTATAGATTTGGCATGATGACACACTTGGTACTTCATAAAAACTAATGAATTTATGAGGAGGAAGCCCACGGCTATCCAAAGAGTCCAAAATGATATATGTCCTTAATCTAAAGTGCCAAAGTAGTTGATCCAGTGTGATATAAACATACAATCTTAGCTTAGGTACCTTTCAGAATTTCCAAATGAAAACAGTTGTCAACAAAGAGAGAACTTCAATGCCAATAATAAGCATGAGACTGTAGGTTATGGGATTTCAGTGTTTTGGTTAAAGAGCAACTATACCAACAATGAGAAAGTTATGTTTGGGGTAAGCAATCAAGTGTAAGGAAAATCTGTCTGACCAGTTCCAAGTATAAAAGATGAGTCATGTAATTATTGTGAATGGTTAAAGAGGTTAGCAGGGCTGTTTGTGCTGAAGAACCAAACTGCATTTTAATTCATTTAAAATACGCTTTTGAGATTAAAACTGATAATTAAATACCCAAGTTCATGGAACAGTAGAAACTACTTTTCATTTCCTAGGATTAGAAGTGTGTATCTTGTTTATTATAAAATGTCTGCTTTGAAAAAACCTGTTCATAATTATCACAACACCAATATTTACATTGCTGTCTAATTTAATTCCCTAGAGATCTGAGAAAAGGCCCAAAACAAGCTAGAAAGGAGTCTGCAATGTGCACTCAACAACAGTGTTCAAACATTATTAAAGCAAGGATGCATTCCTTCTTCTACCCAACCTCATTTGTTTTGTGTTAAAATCATGAGAGAAAAAAAAAACTTATTAAAGGGGAAGAATGTGGTGGTGTACCATTAATACAGCACATGTCAAAACATAGTTTCTTTATTTCTGTATATTTGCAGTATTTACAGGTCACCTTCTTTTTGCTAATGAAAATCTGGATCATTAAAATAATTCAGATGTCTTCATCTTACATATGAAACATCATCTTTCCACCAGACTAAAGAAGCCCCAGGAAAAGAGACGTTAACTTTCTATACCCAAGATTTTTTGGCCTCATTTGTTTTTTTTTCTTCCTCTGCATTGTCACTATGTGTCTCCTTCTTTACTGCTCTATTTTTGATTAATTACAATGTGAACTATGTCTTCCAAGGAATTTATGAAAGGACTCATCAGGACTTAACAAGGCTGTATCATAAGTCGAAATTTAGTCCAAAAAGGAGAGGTGAAGACCTCTCCTTGATGGGGAACTGCATTGTCAGATGCCTACTAAGTGCTGTGCTCAGAATTTTACATATGAATTCCCCTATTTAATCTCAAACTTAATGCTATGAGACAGATATTATTTTCACTTCTCAGATGGTGTCCTGACACTGAGACAGTTTAAATGAGTTAATCTGAGGTCATACTGGAGAGATGTGGTAGATCTGGGATGTGAATTCAGATCTCAGAATTAAGTTTTACCTCTACACTAAGTTGTCTTCCAATAAAATGTGTTGTGTTCTTCTGGATTTGACTAAACTCAAACCTTATGGCACCATGGATATAAATTTAAAGTTTTCCCATTTTGGCTTCACCATTTCTGACAATGAAAAATGATTCTTTATTTAATTCCATTGAACAGCACTGAAGAACAGGGACAGGTGCACAGTTGTGTTCCTGAAGATTTTAGTAACCAACCAGGAAGCGGTAGAAACATGGGCCATGTTTCTATCCATAGAGACAGCTCTATCAAGACTTTCAAAATATGTTTACTTTGCTGTATGAATGGAAATCCCTTCTCTCAACAAATATGTAGAATATTGTGCTTCCATTAAGTCTCTGCAAAAAGTCCAAAATTGAGAGAAGAAAAAAAAAAATTTCTTCCCCAATTCTTCATTGTTATAATGTCTCCTTAGAATCTATAACCTCTTGATTATTTTCCAGTTAATATGGTCAGATATGAAAAATAATATTTTAACTTATTTGTGAAGAACAATAAACTATAGCAGTAAAAATAACTACCAAACTTCATAGATTCTAAAATATATCAGTTAATAGCTATGTGAGGAGGTCATAGTCTTCATATTCATTTACCTATAGTAAAATTGGTATATATAAAGGAGACATCATTTGTTCAATAAAGTTAGAAAATGACAGGACAGTCATTTCAGTAAATGAGCTTTAAAATATGGAAGCACCTAAGTGTCCATCAATGGATGAATGAATAAAGATGTGATACACACACACACACACACACACACACACACACACACAGTGGAATACTATTCAGCCATGAGAAAGAAGGAAATCCGGCCATTTCTTAGGACCTGAATGGACTTTGGACCTTGAGGGCACTGTGCTAATTGAAATAAGCTAGACAGAGAAAGACAAATACTGCATGGTATCACTTATATGTGAAATCTGAAAAAAAGTCAGACTCATAGAAACGAGGGTAGAAAAGTAGTTGCCAGGGACTGGGGGGTTTGGGGAAAACAGGGAGAGGTTTGTAAAAGGATACAAGCTTTCATCATATAGATGAACATGACCTGAGGATCTAATATAAAACATGGTGATAATACCATATTATATAATTGAAATTTGCTAAGAGAGTAGAATTTAAATGTTCTCATCAAAAACAAAAAGATAAATATGTGAGGTGATGGATGTGCTATTTAACTGATGGGGGGAATCCTCTCACAATGTTTATATGTATCAAATCACCGTGATGTACCCCTTAACTATCTTACAATTTTTTATGTCAATTATACTTCAGTAAAGCCGAAAAAAATAAAAGATAATAAAAATAAGTAACTAAATAAATTAATATAAAATACTACAATATTAGTACTATTTGATCCACAGTCATTTTGCCAGTAAAACTTTCAGGAGACTGTTAATTCCATAGGAACAGAGAACATGTTTTGACTTCTTCATATTTTAGGACCTAACACGATGCTAGCTGGTATTTAACAGATGGGAAAGAGGTAAAAGAGAGGGAAAGGAAGAAGGAGAGGAAATAAAAAAGAAATGAAAAGAAAGGAGAGGAAGGGAGAGGAGAGGAGAGAAGAGAAGAGGAGGGGAGGGGAGGGGAGGGGAGGGGAGGGGAGGGGAGGGGAGGGGAGAGGAAGGACCCAAAGTCAGAGTTTTTGCCTGGGGTATCTGTGGAGGGATGGATAAGGAGGGAAGTAAGTTTTTCATGGATCCCTACTTCCATTAGGCCCCTTAGGATCCCTGAGGTCAACATAAGTGGCCCTAACATATCTACTAGTCATTGAGAAGGACTGTTACATAAAACTTAGGAATGGAAGATTCTTAAAGGAAATAATTTAAGACTGTTTCAGATATAGAACATCTGGCAAAGATAAAGTTTTAGGATCCAGTCCTAGCAATACTGATCTCTAATTTCATTGATATACTGTGAAATTTACTCAACTTCTTTGAATTTTGGTTTTCTGTTCTTAGATGATAGGTAGATACAGGATGCTCTAAAGGTTTACTTTTCGTTTTAAAACATCTACCTTTGACTACACTGGTGCCAAATTAATTTTCCTAAACATATCTTCTCTTATGGAAAAGAAGATCGTATCTATAGAAATGACTATTTCTACTACAGTCCATGTTTTTGAATAAATAAATTATGAACTTATATAAAGCTTAAGATTCCTTAATCTGTCAGAATCACTCACTTTTGAGAGCTTACAAATCAGAGGAAACTAGAGGGAAATGCCGTTACCCAGTCATTTACTATTCAGCTTTAAAGTGTCAGCATTTACTTTTTTATGTGTGTTATACTTATAATGAGATTTATAATACACTGCCTCTAAGTCATTTTTTCATAGGACTGATATAGCAATATCGTGATAGAAAACAGCCTCTTTCTAGGTACAATACTCTTCTCACAATGCAGACAAGCATGAGCAGCATTGTGTGATACTCCATTTACTTCAATTCCAGTACATAACTTGTCTGCATCTGTATGTGTAAATTTGGTTAGATGACTTAAAGAGGAGAAACACGATAAGCCTCACAAATTGAGATTTAATTCTCTGTGTGAAGGATAAGAAAGTCAGGCTCATTTGGACATCCCAGGTCTTGCCAATGGAATAAATAGCAGCTGATGCAGGAAAGAGTAGAAACATTAGTCCACAGATATTTTCTTACCATCATCCCTGAGTAGGCAGTCATTTAATGTGGTCCTTCCCAGTCTTGTGAACCATCTTCTGCCAACATCTATTCTGACTGCCAAATCCTTAAGGGGTACTATAGGCATACTTCGGAGATATTGAGGGTTCGGTTACAGACCACAGCAATAAAGTGAATATTGCAACAAAGTAAGTCACATTAATTTTTTGGTTTTCGAGTATATATAAAAGTTGTGTTTATACTGTATTGTAGTCCATTAAATGTGCAACAATATTATGTCTAAAAATGTACATACCTTAATTAAAAATACTTCATTGCTAAAAAAAGCTAATTACTATCTGAGCCTTCAGCCAGTGATAATCTTTCTGCAATAAAAATATCAAAGATCGGGCTTCCCTGGTGGCGCAGTGGTTGCGCGTCCGCCTGCCGATGCAGGGGAACCGGGTTCGCTCCCCAGTCTGGGAGGATCCCGCGTGCCGCGGAGCGGCTGGGCCCGTGGGCCATGGCCGCTGAGCCTGCGCGTCCGGAGCCTGTGCTCCGCGACGGGAGAGGCCACGGCAGGGGGAGGCCCGCATACCACAAAAAAAAAAAAAAATCAAAGATCACTGATCACAGATCACCATAACAAATATAATAATAATGACAAAGCTTGAAATATTACAAGAATAACCAAATATGAGACAGGATGCTAGAAAATGCTGTTGGAAAAATGGCGCCCATAGAGTTGCTCGACACAGGGTTGCCACAAACCTTCAATTTATAAAAAAAATGTAATATCTGTAAAATGCAATAAATCAAAGTGCGATAAAACAAGGTATGCCTGTATAGAAATGTCTTTATCCAAATGCTACAAATTAAATATCCCATTTCCTTCTTTATCTATTTTATGACCATAGGAAGAAGTCTGGGTAACTACAGCATGAGTTGCTTGAGAAATCTCTGAACATCATTAAATAACTAAATCTCTAGTGATAGTCACTCGAGTATGTACTCTAGTAGAGAGCTGCCCAGGTAAGAAGCAGTCCGATTGACAATCCCACTTCTGTAATTTGAACCATCTGCACTTGTGACTTTTGATTTGAATTTCAAATTTGAAACTACTATTTGTTTTTCTGTTCAAAGCATCAAAATTCATACAGCATGTCTCTCCAAAATTAGTATTCATTTGGGCCTCTTGTTGCACCTCAGTTCCAGCTGTTCCAAATTTGGTAAAATCCACCCTGTCATTTTTGTACAATGTAATAACAGACAACAGAAACTTGATTTACTCACAAAGCTAAGGAGTAAGGATGGGGCTGATGGATATTGCTGATAAACAGACTAGTAGTGGGGAAAAAATACTGACCTGATCTGTTTCTGTTATTGAATGAAAGACTGGGGAAATGTGATTTCAGTAAATTAAAACTGGATTTGTCAAGTCAAGCAAACTAAGTATTTTTACCATGTACGTTTTTCTCATTTCTTAAAGCAATTGTGCAGGATTATGATAATGCTCAAGGACTAAATGTATAAAAATTGATGAAATCGGCAGCCACCTTTAGGTGTTTATAAGGAGCAAAATGTCAACAGAAGTAGCATCTTTTGCTAACTAACAGCTTGAGGCCCATCTTTTGAAGTAATCACTGATGTATAGAAATCTCTTATTTAGAGATTGAAGAGACTTCCTAAAAACTTTAAATGAGAAAACTACATATTAAACATACAATCAAAGCTTAATTCACAGGAAACATCAATTGGATTTTGTTACACTCCTCTTGAAGGAGGCAAGAAAATAAGAAATTAAGTTTGGTTGGAGATTTAATCAAATATAGACGAAACAAAAATCATTCAGTGTCTGGACCACAACTGGTATTCATCCAATTTTCTATAGTAGCACACTGTTCAACAGAACTTTTTGCAGTGATGGAAATGGTCTATATCTGCACTGTCATCTACTGCAGCCACTAGTCATGTGTAGGTATTGAGCAGCCAAATGTGGCTAGTGCAACTGAGAAACTTGATTTTTCTCCCAGCTTTACTGAGATGTAACTGACAAATAATACTGTCATATATTTAAAGTTTACAATGTTCTGATTTGATTTATACACACACACATTGTGAAATGATGACCACAATCAAGTTAATTAACACATCTTTCACCTCATATACTTACCTTTGTGTGTGTGCGTTTGTGTATGTGTGTGTGCTGAGAATACTTTAGATGTAATCTCTTAGCAAATTTCAAGTACATTATATAGTGCTAATTACAGTCATCATGCTGTGCATTGGATCCTAAGAACTTATTCATCATTTAACTGAAAGTTTGTACACTTTGACCAACATCTCTCTATTTCCCTCATACCCCAAACCCTGATAACCATTTTTCTACCCTCTGTTTCTATGAGTTCAAAAAAACTTGAGGGAGGTTCCACATATAAATAATACCATATAGTACTTGTATTTGTCTCTCCGGCTTATTTTCTTTAGCATAATGCCTCCAGGTTCATCCATGTTGTTGTAAATGGCAGGGTTTCCTTATTTTTATGGCTGAATAATATTCCATTGTATATTTATACCACAATTTCTTTATACGTTCATCCATCAGTGGACCCATATGCTGTTTCCATAACTTGGCTATTGGAAATTATGTTGCAGTGAACATGGGAAGCAGATATCTCTCCAAGATGGTGATTCCATTTCCTTTGATATATACCCAGAAGTGGGACTGTTGCACCACATGGCAGTTCTATTTTTAATTTTTTGAGGAAACTCCATACTGTTTTCCATAATGGCTGCATCAATTTACATTCCCACCAACAGTGTACAAGAGTTCCCTTTTTTTCCCTATTCTCACCAAAATCTTTTATATTTTTGATAAGAGATATCCTAACTGGCGTGAGGTGATAGCTCATTGTAGTTTTGATTTGTATTTCCCTGATGATTAATGATGTTGAGTATCTTTCATATACCTGCCAGTCATTTATATGTCTTATTTAGAAAAAAGTCTATTCAGTTTCTTTGCCTGTTTTTAAATCAGGTTATTTATTTTTTTGCTATTGACTTGTAAGGATTCCTTGTTTATCTTTAATATTAACTCCTTACCAGATATTTGGTTGGCAAATATTTTCTCCCATTCCATAGACTGCCTTTTCATTTTGTTGATTGTTTCCATTGTGGTACAGAACTTTTTAGCTTGATGTAGTACCATTTGTTTATGTCTACTTTTGTTGCCTGTTCTTTTGTGTCATATGCAAAAGATCATTTCCAAGACCAAACGTCAAAGAGCTTTCCCAGTATGTTTTCTTCTAGGAGTTTTATGGTTTCAAGTCTTATGTTTAAGTCTTTAACATATTTTGGGTTGATTTTTGTGTATGGTGCAAGATAAGGGTCCAATTTCATTCTTTTACATGTAGGTATCCAGTTTTCCTAACACCATTTATTGAAGAGATTATCCTTTCTCTGTTGTGTATTCTTGGTGCCTCGTTGACCATATATGCATGAGATCATTTCTGGGCTCTCTGTTCTATTTATTTATCTATGTGTCTGTTTTTATTCCAATACCATACTGTTTTGATAAGTATAGGTTTTTTAAATAGTTTGAAATCAGGCAGTGTGATGCCTCCAGCTTTGCTTGTCTCCTTAATATTGCTTTAGGTATTCAAGATCTTTTGTAGTTCCAAACAAATTTTAGTTTAGTTTTGTTGTTGTTTTTTCCTGTAAAAAATGCCATTGGAATTTTGATAGGGGTTTCATTGAATCTGTAGTTTACTTTGGGTAGTATGGATATTTTAACAATTTTAACTCTTCCAACTCATGAGGATGAGATATTTTCTATTTATTTGTGCCTTCTTCAATTTCTTTCATCAGTGTTTTATAGTTTTCATTGTACAGTTCATTTACCTCCTTGGTTAAATTTATTCCTAAGTATTTTATTGTTTTTGATGCTATTGTAAACGAGCTTCCTTTCTTAATTCTTTTTTAAATAGTCCATATTAGTTTATAAAAATTTGACTGATTTTTGTATGCTGATTTTTATCCTGAAAAATAAATGTTTATTAGTTCTAACAGGTTTTTTTGGTGGAGACTTTAAAGTTTCCCACATATAAGTTCATATAATGTGTAAATAAGACAATTTTATAATTTTTACAAAATTTTACCAAAGTTTTAAAAAAAATTACACTTTTCTTTCTAATTTGCATATATTATTTCCTTGTCTTGCCTGATTTCTCTGGCTAGGACTTCTAATACTATGTTGAACAGAATTAGTGAGAGTAAGCAATCCTGACTTGTTCCTAAACTAGAGGATACAACTTTCAGCTTTTCACCATTGAATATGATGTTAGTTGTGGGTTTGTCATATATGTTACATATATGGACATACACATATAGATGGTACATTCCTTCTATACCAAATTTGCTGAGTTTTTATCATGTAAGGAGGTTGAATTTTGTCAAACACTTTTTTTGCATATTTTAAGATAACCAAATCATTTTCATTTTCATTTTGTTAATGTGGTATATTACATTTATTAATTTGTGCATGTTAAACCACCCTTCCATTCCAAGGATAAATCTCACTTGATCATGGTGTATGATCCTTTTAATCTGTTTTTAATTTAATTTACTGCTAATATTTTGTAGAGGACTTTTGTATCTATTCTTATCAGGGTTACGGGCCTGTGATTTTCTTCTCTTGTAGTGTACTTGTCTGGCTTTGGTATCAGGGTACTGTTGATCTCATAAAATAAGTTAGATAGTGTTCCCGCCTCTTCAACTTTTTGGAAGAGTTGAATTGATATTAATTCTTATTTAAATGTTTTGTAGAGTTACATTCTTCTTTAAATGTTTGATGAAGCTGACTGGTCCTGGATGTTTCTTTGTTGGGAGATTGCAGATTACTGACTCAATCTCCTTATTCATTATCTGTCTATTCAGATTTTTTATTTCTTCATGATTCAGTCTTAGAAGGTTGTATGTTTCTTGAATTTATCCATTTCTTCTAGATTATCCAATTTGCTAGTGTACAATTGTTGACTGTAGTCTCCTATGACCCTCTGTGTTTTTGTGGTATCAGTTGTCATGTCTCCACTTACATTTCTGATTATATTTGATTATTCTCTCTTTTTTAAGCTAAACGTTTGTTAATTTTATCATTTCAAAAAAGCAATTATTTTAAAATCTTTTCTATTGTATTTCTCATCTCTATTTCATTTATTTTTATTCTGATTTCTGTTGTTTCCCTCCTTCTACTGACTTTAGACTTTGTATTTTTTTCCACTTCCTTGAAGTATAATGTTTGTTTACTTGAGATCTTTTGTTTTTCTTAATATAGGCATTAATCACTATAAATGCTCTTTTTAGAACTGTTTTTGCTGCATCCCATGAGTTTTGATATGTTGTGTTTCCATTTTCATTTATGTCAAGATATTTTTGAGTTCCCTTTTGATTTTTTTCTTTGACCATTGGTAGCTCAGGAGTGTGTTGTATAATCTTCACATATTTGTGAATTTTATAATTTTCTTCATACTATTATTTTCTAGTATCATGCCACGGTGGTCAGAAAAGAAGCTTGATATGATTTCTATCTTCTTCAGTTTTCTAAGACTTGACTTTTGACCTAACATATGATTTATCCTGGAGGATGATTCATATGCACTTGAGAAGAATGTGTATTATGCTGCTGTTGAATGAAATCTTTTGTACATGTCTGTTATGCCCATTTGTTCTAAAGTATAATTCAAGTGCAATGTTATTTTATTGATTGTCTGTCTGGATGACCTATCATTGTTGAAGATGTGGTATTGAAGCCCCCTACTATTATTGTATTGTTTTCTATTTATCCCTTCAGGTAAATTAATATTTGCTTTATATACTTAGGTGCTCTGATGTTGGATGCATAAATATATACAATTGTTATGTACTCTTAATGAATTGATAATAATGTCCTTCTTTGTCTCTTGTTACATTTTTTGACTTAAAGTCTATCTTGTCTGGTATCAGTGTAGCTACCTCTGATTTCTTTTGTTTTCCATTTTCATGGAATATATTTTTCCATCCCTTCAATCTCAATCTATAGGTGTCCGTAAACCTGGAATGAGTCTCCTATATGAAGCATATTGTTGGGTCTTGTTTATTTATTCATTCAGCCACTCTATGTCTTTCAACTGGAGAATTTAATGTACTTACATTTAAAAATATTATTGACAGGTAAGGGCTTGCTATTGCCATTTTGTTAATTGTTTCCTTTATTCTGTTCTTCTTTTGTGATTTGATGGTTTTCTGTTTTAAATCCTTTTTCTCCTTTGCTTATCTATTACAGGTTTTTGCTTTACAGTTACCATGAGGCTTACATAAATATTGTATAGCTAAAATGGTTATCTTAAGCTGATAACAACTTACTTTGATCATATACAAAAGCTCTACACTTGTACTACCCTGTCTACATTTTATGTTTTTGATGTCACAATGTACATATTTTTATATTCTATATCCATTAACAAATTCTCATAATAATAGTCATTTCTAATATGTTTATCCTTTAACCTTTGTAATAGACTTATATGTGATTTATACACCACCATTACAATATTACAGTATTCGGAATTTGACTATATATTTATCTTTTTTTTTTTTTTTTTTTTGTGGTACATGGGCCTCTCACTGTTGTGGCCTCTCCCGTTGCGGAGCACAGGCTCTGGACGCGCAGGCCCAGCGGCCATGGCTCATGGGCCCAGCCGCTCCATGGCATGTGGGATCTTCCCAGAGCGGGACACGAACCCGTGTCCCCTGCATCGGCAGGCAGACTCTCAACCACTGCGCCACCAGGGAAACCCTGTTTTTTTTTTTTAAAGATTCTCCTGTCTCTTCATTTTCCTTGAGTTTTTGCATTGGTTTCTATGAATTTGATAAGAGAGCCACCTCTCCCAGTTTTAACAGAATGGCTTCATGTAGGAAATTAAACTTGCTAATCAGCCTAGCCCAAGATTCTGGGTACCAGTCAAACTTTTGTTCTTTTCCTAACAGCTGTCTTTGTTCTTAGTGGCTCCCAGGAGATTACAGTATGCCAAGTCCCATCATTGCCCCAAAGTGGGGAAAATGCCACATGCTGCTTCAAGCTCCTGAAGGACCACTAATTGCCGGCCCTGTCAGCTCCAACAGCAGGCTAATTGGAAGCCCAACGTTTGGGCAGCAAATGAAAAAGTTGGCACATGATATATGCAGTCTAGCCTTTATCAGGTAGAAAATGGGAGATGGGTATTTTTGCCTACATACTCCATGCTGAGCCAGAGTGAACAGCTGCTGGGAGTGCCTGTGTACCCATATAAAACCACCTCTTTGGACCCAGGGAAACTGCAAACACTGAGCTTAGTCAGCTGCCTGAGCTAAGTTATTTAGGAGCTAACCCCTTGAGTGGTAGCCATTGAAGTTGGGGCACTAGATGTTTGAACAAACTCCTTTCAGGGAGAAGCTAGAGACTTGATTTTATCACTGAGGCAAGCCAGGAGGAGAAGGCACAGGAGTTCCCACATGCCCATTCAAGCTCCTAAGGACTACAATTGATGTGCCCTGACAGCTCCCAGATGCAGGCTAATTAGAAGCCTGACCCTTGGGCAGTAGCTGGAAAAGTATGCACCAAGCAAACAACAGTTTTGCACTCATGTGTGTGGTGCACTCATGCACCAACAAGTGTTGCCAACACCATGCAAAATCTCACTAGCACCTCAGACACTGATTTCCCAGTGAGCTTCACCAGCATCCCAGAGGGCTGCTTCCCAACTAGTTTTACTAGGGCCCCAACAGGTGGTTTCCAGCCAACCCTGGCTGGTGGCACTTCAGCAAATTCTCTGTCATTAAGTAGGCCACAGCCACACCATCTCCAACAGGGTCTGGATGTCAGTGTTGGCCTCCTTCCAAGTCTTCTCTTTCCATGGGTATTAGCCTCAGCTGTAGAAGTAGTAGCTCCTCCTTACCTCTGCTATTCTTGTGTTCTGTTGGGTTCACTTTATTGCTAAGCTGTAATCTCCTGTTATTTAGTTAACTATTAATTATTTATCCCTTAGTAGTTACTCCCTGCTATTAATTAATTATTAGATAATAATTCTTCATATTGAAATGTTCCACTCTATTTACTGAGTGATTTCTGTCTCTTGGCTAGGCCCTAACTGACACATCTTCTTTAGGTCATTCATAAGAATTCTGCATGGGCTACCTTTATTTTACAAAAATGTTAGGAATCGGGCTTCCCTGGTGGCGCAGTGGTTGAGAGTCCGCCTGCCGATGCAGGGGACACGGGTTCGTGCCCCGGTCCGGGAAGATCCCACATGCCACGGAGCGGCTAGGCCCGTGAGCCATGCCGCTGAGCCTGCATGTCCAGAGCCTGTGCTCCGCAATGGGAGAGGCCACAACAGTGAGAGGCCTACGTATCACCAAAAAAAAAAAAAAAAAAAAAAAAATGTCAGGAATCTACTGACTTCCAAAATAAATCAACCTGTCAGTTGTAATGTTAAACATGTAAGGCCAAGTTTCCAAGCCTGGTACTATTAAAATTAAATAATATATATTATTTTGCAAAGGTCCAGGAATCAGGAAAGATTCAAAGACATTGAATTTCTGTTGCAATAGCCTTCCTTAAACCCATTAACATTTATTTTAATTGTGGTTCCAAGGTACTATTTCAAATAGTCTGAGAACTAAATCGCACATGTAAATACTTCAACGTTTAGGGAAATATTTGGGTATTAGAAATGCACTCTAGTATTGCCTACAATTCAAGGATTTGAAATTTTTTATCTCTACTAATAATGAGCTTATAGGCAAACTAAATTTTTAAAAAGCTATACTTTCAACCCACACAACTGAATATCAGAACATTTGAGATTTTTAGGTTCTGTGCTATCCTTTGTCAAGAATGACCCAAGTAGAGAAAATACTTACAAATAATATACCTGATAAGGGTTGTGTCCATAATATATTAAGAATTCATACAATTCAACAACAAAAGGTAAACAACCCAATTAAAAATGGACAAAGTATTTGAATAGACATTCTCCAAAAAGGAGATATAAATGGCCAACAAGCATATGAAAAAATGCTCAATGCCATTAAAGAAATACAAATCAAAACCACAATGAGATGCCATTTCACACCCACTTGAATTGATAGAATTAAGAAATAATAACAGAAAATAACTAGTTGTGGTGAGGATCTAGAGAAATTGGAACCCTAATACACTGCTGGTAGGAATACAAAATAGCACAGACACTGGAGAAAGAGTTTTGCTATTACTCACTAATTACCATATGACTCAGTCATTCCGCTCCTAGGTATAAACCCCAAAGAATTAAAAATAGGTGTTCAAACAAATACCTGTATGCAAATGTTCATAGCAACACTATTCATGATAGCCAAAAGGTGGAAACAACCCAAATGTCCATCAACTGATGAATGTTTAAACAAAGTGTGGTATATCCATACAATGGAATATTATATATCCACAAAAAGGAATGAAGTACAGCTACACACTACAATGTGGATGAACCTAGAAAACGTTATGCTAAGTTAAAGAATTAGGCACAAAAAGTCACATATTGTATAATTCCATTTATATAAAATATCCAGAACAGCAAAATCCAGAGATTAGGGGTGTCCAGAGGCTGGAGAGAGGATGGAATAGGGGGAAATAGCTGAATGGGTATAAGTTTTCCTTTTTGGGTGATAAGAATGTTCTAGAATTAGACAGTAGTGATAGTTGCACAACACTGTAAATATACTAAATGCCACTGAACCGTACACTTTAAAGTGGTTAAAATGGTGAATTCTGTATTATATATATTTTACTGCAATGAAAAGATTATGGAAGGGAAGGAAGTGGAGGTAGAAAACATGAAAAATTCTTCAAAGAAATTTTTCTGTAAAGGGTAGTTGAGAAATGGTACAGTACCTGGAAGGGGATGTAGAGTGAAAGGCAAGTTTTTAAAATATTGAAAATAGTGTTAGATAATAATTATCAAATAGGTACTTGCTGAATGGTAATGTGGTGTATGGTTACCAGACAGACATAGAGGGTGGCAGCGTTGGATTAATAGCCGTTGATCTGTTAGATCCTAATCAGAAGATACCATGACCCACCTTTGCCTCTGATACTCATGATCTCACTGTGTGAAAGTAATGAATGATGACAGTCGGGAAGCAAGATAAAATATGGAAGACCATAGAGACTAACTGATGTGTTGCTTAAAATATTAATTAGATTTCACCTCAGTTCATCTTTCCAAAGTGATATAGTGGATAAAGCTCACTGATTTTGTGCTACCAGTAAGATGTATGAATGAGAAATCCCATTTCCAATTGATTAATTATTGCCAAATAGAACAGATGAATAACTTGGAGAATTGGATGGTTACATATAAATATACTTTATAAATTCCAAATGTTCTAGAATAAATGCTGGTTAAAAAACAAACAAACAAAAAAATACAACAAAAAAAAAGAACTGATATTTAAAATAGTAATCTAAGAAATCTTTCTGGAAATACAAGAAACTCTAATTTAGCTTTTTTTTTTTTTTTTTTTTTTTTTTCTGTACACGGGACTCTCACTGTTGTGGCCTCTCCCATTGCAGAGCACAGGCTCCGGACGCACAGGCTCAGCAGCCATGGCTCATGGGCCCAGCCGCTCCGCGGCATGTGGGATCTTCCCGGACTGGGGCACAAACCCGTGTCCCCTGCATTGGCAGGCGGATTCTCAATCATTGTGCCACCAGGGAAGCCCTAATTTAGCATTTTTATGTAGCCTACATGTAATTGGAAAAATTGACCCTGAAAGGCCAACTCTGAGACATATTGTAATAGAACAATTAGAATGTAAAAATAAAAAAAATCTGAGCCATTGAATAAAACAAGCAAGTTGGTTATTAAGAGATGAAAATCACGTTGGCATCATATTTCTCAACAGCAACATACAAAACAAGATAGCACTGAATTAACACATCTTACAAAACTTAAGGAAAGAATGAGCCAAGGCCTTATTATCTTGCCAGTGTTTCCTTCAAGCATCAAGGCTATACAAAAACACGTTTAAACATTCAAGAATTCAGGGAATGCTGGAGTTCAAGTCTTTCCTGAGGAATCTATCAGAAAATTTAGTTCATATATTTAAATGACAATCTGGAAGAACTTGGCAAATGACTAATGATGAGTATTTATTGCATTAGTTTCAGATTCATGGCCAAAATAAAGGTGGGGACAAGGTGAAAGAATAATATATCCTGACGAAATGGAAACACCTGAAGTAAAATAACAGTAGGGAGAGAAACAGGTAAGTTAGAAGGAACTCACTGACTGTTGGCTTTGAACTTTCCTCTGCAGGCTTGTTTTTTGGTAGTCATATTGGTCGAATAATTCTAAAACTGTTTTGAGTGTATTGTAGGAATATTGATGTTCTGGGTAAAGTTCTCACTGTGCGAAAGGGAAATATAAATGAGATGAAAAAAGGCAAGAAAAGCCTTGTTACTGGATTTGAATTAGAGTTATCAGTATGACCTAATAATTATCAAAAAAGTCCCACAAATGTGTGTGTGTGTGTGTGTGTGTGTGTGTGTGTGTGTGTGTATTCTAGTTCTCTCTAATCATTGAAACAGTCTAAAAATAATGCCACTCTAATAGTAATTAGCATACTCAGTGCCCTGATCTTGGCTTCTAAAAGGAAACAGGACTCTGGAGAAATGCTGATTTCAGACCTGAGCAGTAAAAGTACAAGCAGAAAATGGAATATATTTTGGGGCCATAAAGTCAAAGAACTTCTTAAGGATAGGTGGGAATATATCAAAAAATCAAAGGAGCTACCTCAATTGAGCACATTTGGGTCAAATTTTTCTAACTTTGTTGATGTATGACACCTAAACAGAAAAGGGCCCATTTAATAAGGGCACTGCTTAGTGAATTTTCATTATCAGAACATACTCTTTTAACCAGACTCACATCAAGAAACAGAACACTATAAGTATATTAGAAGCCACACTCACACACCAATAAGAGTAACCACTCTCCTGACTTCCAACAGCAAAGGTATTTTTGTTTTGTTTTGCTACTTCATAAAATGGAATTAAACAGAAAATACTCTTTTGTGTCAGGTTCGTTTTAATCAGTATAATTTTTGTGAGATTTATTCATATTGTTGTGTGTTGGAGATCATTGATTCTGACTGGTATATAGTATTCTACTGTAAGTTCATGTCATAATTTAAATTTTGGATATACTGAGTGTAAAAATATTAAAAGACATTGCATTTTTAAAAATCTCTAAGTCCAAAGTGACACTAAAAAGGTGTAGATGGGAGGAAAACTTCTTTTTACATAATTATGCAAACAAATAAATATAAAAAGAACAACAGAATTAGAAAATGATCATACTGTAACCATCAGTGTAATAATTTATTCAAACAAGGATCATCAATGGATCTAAAATCACTGGGTTGGGGAAAAGGCTATTCACATAGTTACAAAGTATTAGCCCATGTATCACTTATTAACAACAAATGAAAAGTGGCAACCTTACAAAGGAGAAACCTAGCTCCCCGACCAGGGGTGGAACCCAGGCCCCCTGCATTGGAAGCATGGAGTCTTACCAACTGGACAACCAGGGACGTCTCTTGCCTAAGGTTTTTTTTTTGTTTTTTGTTTTTTTTTGCGGTACGCGGGCCTCTCACTGCTGTGGCCTCTCCTGTTGCGGAGCACAGGCTCCGGACGCGCAGGCTCAGCAGCCATGGCTCACGGGCCTAGCTGCTCTGTGGCATGTGGGATCTTCCCGGACAGGGGCACGAACCCGTGTCCCCTGCATCGGCAGGCGGACTCTCAACCACTGCGCCACCAGGGAAGCCCTTGCCTAAGGTTTTTAACCTGAGTCTAAATATGATGAAACAGACAAATCCATATTGTGGACATTAAGTAAAATAGCTGGCCTGGACATTTAAAAATTATTAATGCCATGAAAGAAAAAGTAGGTTTGGGGCTGCTATTCTAGATTTTAAAAAGACATAACAACTAAGTGCAAAGTGCGATCCTTGATGGGACGTTGGGGGAAAAAAGCAGCCAAAAAGCTCTAAAGGACAATATTTGGAAATCAGAGATTTAAATATGAGGTGTTGATCAGATAAGATTATTTTATCAATGCTGAACTTCTTGGGTGTCACAGTGTGACATTCATGTAGAGAATGTCTTGGATTTTGGAAATATTTAGAGGCAGAGTTTCAGGATGTCTGCAACTTCCAAATGTTCCCAGAAAAGGAAAAAAAAAAATAATAATACAGAGAAAGACAGACAGACACCAAATGTGGCTGTAGAAAATTAGTGAATTCAGATGAAGGTACGGAGGTGTTGATTTATACTATTCCTTCCAGTTTTCTGTAGATTTGAAAAATGAGACCAAAAGAATATATAAAACGCACTTCTCTTAAAATATTCAAAGACTGAGGATTTTTTAAAAAATTTAATATAGTAAAAATACAATGAACTATGGATCAATTTTTTCTTTTCATGGTCTAAGTATATAAACCCAACTATTTGTTTGTATGATTTCTGAATTTTAATTCTATTTTGATTAATTCACCAGTTGGCATATATTCATTGCAAAATATAAATATATATAATGAATTTTGCAATATTTAAAATAACCTTAAATTTTTATTTTATGTTGACCATATTTTCCTCCTTACACATCACAAACTTAAAAGCCACTATTATTCATGAAAAATATGGTTCTAGGTACATAGTGGTTACAATTTTTTTTTTCGGTTCAGTTTTGATTGAATAACAAAACAAATCAAGTAAGACTCTACAATAACTTTGAACTTATGTTTCATTAGCGCTATTCATATATTACTAATTATATTAGCTACTGTTTGCCAAAGAAATAGAACTTGCTTTATTAAAAAAATCCCCTTTCCCAAATAAATCCCCAATAGCATTCTGAAAAAAGCAAACAAATCTTGTAAGAACTGCTAACTGAATCATACTTATAATAAACTCTGTTTTAAAAAAAAAGCCAAAATTGATTTAGAAGTGTTATATAATTTTAAATGATAGAAACTACAATTCACAATTCTTATGTGACTAGTAATAAACAATGTCTAACTTAAAAAGTAAATAAGAAAATAAAATGCAATAAATAATCCCTATTGCTTATTTCCTAAGGAATTAAAAAGGCACTTTCACCTGACATTCAAGAACCTGATGTTCAATGAATTATTTGTAATTAGTATGAAGAGACTAATAACATCATAAATTCACCTGCATACTTTTAAAGGAAAATGAAAGTTTATATAAACTGCCATGTACATATTATAATAACAGATATTGTTTATTGACATCTCAGTGAAAATGGTGTTACTGCAAATTTAAGCATCAACAGTATGAAGAAATACCATCTGAAGGATGGCAGAATATATTGTGCCATTTTGGCATAAGAATTATGTTGAGGGCTTCCCTGGTGGCGCAGTGGTTGAGAACCCGCCTGCCGATGCAGGGGACACGGGTTCATGCCCCGGTCCGGGAAGATCCCACATGCCGCGGAGCGGCTGGGCCCGTGAGCCATGGCCACTGAGCCTGCGCGTCCGGAGCCTGTGCTCCGTGGCGGGAGAGGCCACCGCAGTAAGAGGCCCGCGTACCTCAGCTGGGCCCGTGAGCCATGGCCACTGAGCCTGCGCGTCCGGAGCCTGTGCTCCGTGGCGGGAGAGGCCACCGCAGTAAGAGGCCCGCGTACCTCAAAAAAAAAAAAAAAAAGAATTATGTTGAGCTACAAGCACTTTAAAAAGAGTAGGTACAGGAAGGGCACTCCAACCTCCCCTTTTTCTTCCTAAAAACAGGAGATAAAACTCCTATGTGGAAGAGGTCCTCCCCACAACAAAAGGAAGGAAACATTCTTATCACCAGAGACAAAGGGTCCAGGCTAAGAGAATTCTGTACAAACAGATCTTGTTAAAATAGTTCCTGTCTTCTTTTAGTCTCTCCACATTTTTTAGTTACTCTTCCACAACTGTCTTTGTTTTTTAATCTAGTATAAAAGAATTTATAGTTTGCCACTTCTTTGGGTCTTCATTTCCTCATTAGTACTTCCATGTCATGTAAATTTTACATTAATTAAATCTGTATGCTTTTCTCCTGTTAATCTGTCTTGTGTCAATTTAATTCTCAGGCCCAGACTGAGACCCTAAGAAGGTAAAGTTTTGTCTCCCCTACACATCATTACTGTACATGATAGAGAAATCTTCATATCTTAATATTTGTCATATATATATTTTGTGTGTGTGTTTCATGTTTATGGTTTATTTGCAAATACAGATACACAGATTAGGTTAAGAAAAGGAGGGTTTTTACTGTAGTAGTTGGTGGATAATATATTCAAACAAAGGGAGGAGAAATCAGTCTCAGGGAAACGCCATAACTAGGGCATCACAAGGGATCTCAGCAGTAGAGGTCGCAGAATTGGTTCCCTAGAAATAACCACTGGGTTTTTCCATTTCTGTATCTCAGACCAAAATTAAAAATTTTATCAGCGGGTGATGTCATATATATTTTTGACGAAATTCATTTTTTCCAAATTACATGTAGACTTGCTGTCAATGTTAGCATATAGGCGCATGCAATATTCTGTGTTTCTTATGAAATATTCACTTGAGAATATGATTAATATTGATGACTATATATTTGTTTTCTATTACTAGGAGTTTATCCTATATAATATATATCTCATAGTATCTCTGAATGTTAGGGGCAGAAAGAGAACTCCTTTAGGTGTTAAGCAATACTTTCATTACATCAATATATAATATTTTGAAAATTATTCAAGTTTAATAAAGTTATGATTAAATCCTTCCCACTAGTATTTCCTCTCAGAGAATGAAAACAATGTCTTATTATTTTAAAATGAATTCCTAAGTGTAATATATATTTGTATCTTTAGAGAGACCTGGGCTACTTACTTTAATCCTGAAAATTAGAACGTATATATTTATTTGTTGTCTTCTTTCAGAAGGACATATAAATGAGGTCTTAAAACGTTTTCTATTTTACTAGCCAAGAATAACCTATTTGCAGAGAATATAATATGACAATTCCCTGAAAGTCCCAATTCTTTAAACTCTGACATAACTAGATATTTTGGGCTGTAAATAGAAATATTTGTTGTTACTGTATGTCATTTCCAAATATCCATGCCATTTCCTTGACTTAAAAAATTAATTAATTATGCTTTTTTGCCTTGGAGTCATACAGGCAATTATCTTTATAGAGTAGCAGTGGTATTGGAATAAGACAGTAAATGAGACCAGTTAATTAGTCTAGGACTGGAAAAAAGAGTGACCTCAAAGTAACCACTGTCCAAATAGGAGAGAAAACATATTTAGTAACTGAGAGATAAATGAAGTGTCCTCCATACCAATTTAATTCTATTTCCATCAGGAGAAAGAATGTATGGCAGATTTTGGAGCTACTCTCTACCTCTCTAAAAGTTCATTTCATAGGAGCTGGTGCTATTTCTATTAGTTCTAGGCATTACATTTTCTACTCTTCTGAACCTGGACTATTACCACAGCAGTGGACAATATGATTTAATTGGAGCATGCTGAGTGTCAGGAGAATATGATAATAAAAAAACAAGGTTGCTTGTATGACATGTAAGTAACAATTTCCTATATTTGCTTTACATATGCTCTTACAATTATGGGAGGGTAATTAGAAAGCTGTGACAAATATCCTCCCCTCCAAATTACAAATGTCTATACCTCAAAACATGACTTCAGAATTCAATTAAAAATCATAATTACTTTAAAAAATTCCAGTTTTACCATAGACATTAGTATTGAATCAAGCTAAAGAAGTCCTTTATTCTATTAGAGAGTAGAATCTTTGTCTTCAAGAAGTTATACAAATTGTAAATTAAAATAAGAAGGTAGAGGCAAGAAATGTTTCCATCATTTAATGGAGACTTTTAAAATTCTTCTAAAACTTTATACTATAATTCAAAGTTACACTAGCATTAAAGTTTCATAATGACTTAAATGTTGCTTGCTATCTACTAAATACTCAAAACTGAAATAAATTAACATGAATCTTTCTATAACATGTTGTAGAGTGCGAAACACTTTTTTCCCCTATGAAGAATTTCCCAAACTTTGGTGATAAATAGATAAAGAGAAATTGTTTTTATTCTGGAGTAGCAAGGACAACTGACTGTCCACCAGCTGTTTCTGTTCCCAACCACTGGGTGGAATTGTTGCTGGGAGGTGTCCGTCCAAAAAGGAATTTCACTGTAGAACCATACCTGCATCTAGGTAGGACCATTTAACTAGTTTTTGAAACTGGGATATAAGCAATATGGGTTACTCATTCGAAGTCAAGTTAATTAAGAAGCAAATATATCTTCTCCTTTGTTCTCTCATATTCAGGCTAGGTGCAAGAAGCTTTGCGACCCCAAGGGAGTCAAAACTACATGAATGAAGGTGCTTGGGTCACTGAAGCACTATGTGGAGTATTGCAACCAAGTGGCCAGCAACACCCACATTTTACTATCACCAACTTCTAATTTGCCAATCCCCTGAAATTGAGGGACTTATTTGTAATAGCAGTTGAAGCTGCTTGAACTAATACATATGTTGTTCAGCAGGGTGGAGGCTGTGGGGTGTTGAAAGAGAAGTTTTTTCTCATTTGGGGGAAAGTTGGTGTTCCCTCTGAAAAGTGCATTTATAACTCTACATTAAGTGTGAAGGTTGAGGCAAAAGAAATTTAGAAAATTCAATTTACCAGTCACCCCTAAAATACATATTTAAAACTGGAGTCATGAGAGGGACCTTCAAGATGGCAGAGGACTAAGACTTGGAGATGACCTTCCTCCCCACAAATACATCAGAAGTACAACTACATGTGGAACAACCCCTACAGAACACCTACTGAACGCTGGCAGAAGACCTCAGACCTCCCAAAAGGCAAGAAACTCCCCATGTACCTGGGTAGGGCAAAAGAAAAAAGAAAAAACAGAGACAAAAGAATAGGGATGGGACCTGCACCTCTGGGAGGGAGATGTGAAGGGGGAAAGGTTTCCACACACTAGAAGCCCCTTCGCGGGCGGAGACTGCGGGTGGCAGAGGGGGAAGCTTCGAAGCCGTGGAGGAGAGCGCAGCCGCAGGGGTGCGGAGGGCAAAGCGGAGAGATTCCCGCACGGAGGACCGGTGCCGACCAGCACTCATCAGCCCAGAGGCTTGTCTCCTCACCCGCTGGGATGGGGGGTGGGGCTGGAAGCTGAGGCTTGGGCTTCAGAGGTCGGATCCCAGGGAGAGGACTGGGGTTGGCTGTGTGAACACAGCCTGAAGGGGGCTAGTGTGCCACAGCTGGCCGGGAGGGAGTCTGGGGAAAGGTCTGGACCTGCCTAAGAGGCAAGAGACCATTGTTTCCGGGTGCGTGAGGAGGGGGTATTCAGAACACTGCCTAAACGAACTCCAGAGACGGGTGCAAGCCGCGGCTATCACTGCGGGACCCCAGAGATGGGCATGAGACGCTCAGGCTGCTGCTGCCGCCACCAAGAAGCCTGTCTGCAAGCACAGGTCACTATCCACACCTCCTCTCTTGGGAGCCTTTGCAGCCCGCCACTGCCAGGGTCCCGTGATCCAGGGACAACTTTCCTGGGAGAACACATGGCGCGCCTCATGCTGCTCATGCCGCACTCCATACCCCTCCCTCCCCCAAGCCTGAGAGAGCCAGAGCCCCAGAATCAGCTATTACTTTAACTCCATCCTGTGTAAGCAAAGAACAGATGCCCTCAGGTGACCTACACACAGAGGCGGGGCCAAATCCAAAGTCGAACCCCAGGAGCTGTGCGAACAAAGAAGAGAAAGTGAAATCTCTGCCAGCAGCCTCAGAAGCAGCAGATTAAATCTCCACAATCAACTTGATGTACTCTGCATCTCTGGAATACCTGAATAGACAACTAATCATCCCAAAATTGAGGCGGTGGACTTTGGGAGCAACTGTAGACTTGGGGTTTGCTTTCTGCAACTAATTTCTTTCTGGTTTTATGTTTACCTTAGTTTACTATTTAGAGTTTATCATCACTGGCAGATTTGTTTATTAATTTAACTGCGCTCTTCCTTTTTTTAATATATATATAAAGATATATATATTTTTTTCTTTTTTCTCTTTTTATGAGTGTGTATGTGTATGCTCCTTTGTGGAATTTTGTCTGTATAGCTTTGCTTTTACCATTTGTCCTAGGGGTCTGTCTGTCCTTTTTTATTTATTTATTTATTTATTTTTAGTATAGTTTTTAGAACTGCTATCAGTGGTGGATTTGTTTTCTGCTTTGGTTGCTCTCTTCTTTCTTCCTTTTTTTATTACTTTAAATATTTTTATTTTTAATATTTTTCATTTTTTATTTTAAAAACTATTTAATTTTTTTTTATTTTTTATTTTTTCTCCCTTTTCTTCTGAGCTGTGTGCTGACAGGATAATGGTGCACTGGCCGTGTGTCAGGCCTGTGCCTCTGAGGTGGGAGAGCCGAGTTCAGAACACTGGTCCAACAGAGACTTCCAGGCTCCACGTAATATCAAACAGCGAAAGCTCTCCCAGAGATCTCCATCTCAACGCTAAGACCCAGCTCCACTCAATAACCAGCAAGCTACAGTGCTGGACACCTTATGCCAAACAACTAGCAAGACAGGAACACAACCACACCCATTAGCAGAAAGGCTGCCTAAAATCATAATAAGGTCACAGACACCCCAAAACACAACACCAGACACGATACTGCCCACCAGAAAGACAAGATCCAGCCACATCCTCCAGAACACAGGCACCAGTCCCCTCCACCAGGAAGTCTACCCCACCCACTGAACCAAGCTTAGTCACTGGGGGCAGACACAAAATCAATGGGAACTACGAACCTGCAGCCTGCGAAAAGGAGACCCCAAACATAGTAAGTTAGCAAAATGAGAAGACAGAGAAACACACAGCAGATGAAGGAGCAAGGTAAAAACCCACCAGACCAAACGAATGAAGAGGAAATAGGCAGTCTACCTGAAAAAGAATTCGGAGTAATAATGGTAAAGATGATACAAAATCTTGGAAATACAATGGAGAAAATACAAGAGACGTTTAGCAAGGACCTAGAAGAACTAAAAAGCAAGCAAACAATAATGAAGAACACAATAAATGGAATTAAAAATTCTAAGCAATCAATAGCAGAATAACTGAGGCAGAAGAACGGATAAGTGACCTGGAAGATAAAATAGTGGAAATAACTACAGCAAAGCAGAATAAAGAAAAAAGACTGAAAAGAATTGAGGACAGTCTCAGAGACCTCTGGGACAACATTAAACGCACCAACATTCGAATTATGGGGCTCCCAGAAGAAGAGAAAATGAAAGGGACTGAAAAAATATTTGAAGAGATTATAGTTGAAAACTTCCCTAATATGGGAAAGGAAATAATCAAGTCCAGGAGTGCAGAGAGTCCCATACAGGATAAATACATGGAGAAAAACACACACCATATACATAACATCAAACTATCCAAAATTAAACACAAAGAAAAAATTAAAAGCAACAAGGAAAAAACAACTTGATCCTTCAGCAGAAACTGTGCAAGCCAGAAGGGACTGGTAGGACATATTTAAAGTGATGAAAGGGAAAAACCTACAGCCAAGAACACTCTACCCAGCAAGGATCTCATTCAGATTCCATGAAGAAATTAAAACCTTTACAGACAAGCAAAAGCTAAGATAATTCAGCACCAGCAAACCAGCTTTACAAGAAATGCTAAAGGAACTTCTCTGGAAGGAAAAACAAGAGTAGGAAAAGACCTACAATAACAAACCCAAAACAGTTAAGAAAATGGTAATAGGAACATACATATTGACAATTACCTTAAATGTAAATGGATTAAATGCTCCAACCAAAAGACATAGACTGGCTGAATGGATAAAAAAACAAGACCCATATATATGCTGTCTACAAGAGACCCACGTAGGGACAGATACAGACTGAATGTGAGGGGATGGAAAAAGATATTTTATGCAAATGGAAATCAAAAGAATGCTGGAGTAGCAATTCTCTTATCAGACAAAATACACTTTAAAGTAAAGACTATTTAAAATAAAGACTTGAAAGTAAAGTGACAAAGAAGGACACTAAATACGGATCAAAGGATTAATCCAAGAAGAAGACATAACAATTGTAAATATTTATACATGCAACATAGGAGCACCTCAATACATAAGGCAAATGCTAACAGACATAAAAGGGAAAATCGACAGTAATACAATCATAGTAGGTTACTTTAACACCCCACTTTCACCAATGGACAGATCATCCAAAACAAAAATAAATACGGAAACACAAGCTTTAAATGACACATTGAACAAGATGGGCTTAATTGATATTTATAGGACATTCCATCCAAAAACAACAGAACACACTTTCTTCTCAAGTGCTTATAGAACATTCTCCAGGGTAGATCATATCTTGGGTCACAAATCAAGCCTTGGTAAATTTAAGAATAGTGAAACCATCTCAAGTATATTTTATGACAACAATGCTATGAGACTAGATATCAATTACAGGAAAAAATCTGTACAAAATACAAACACACAGAGGCTAAACAATACAGTACTAAATAACCAAGAGATCACTGAAGAAATCAAAGAGAAAATAAAAAAATACCTAGAAACAAATGACAATGAAAACACAATGACCCAAAACCTATGGGATGCAGCAAAAGCAGTTCTAAGAGGGAAGTGTATAGCAATACAATCTGTCCTCAAGAAACAAGAAACATCTCAAGTGAACAACCTAAGCTTACACCTAAGGCAATAAGAGAAAGAAGAACAAAAAAACCCAAAGTTAGCAGAAGGAAAGAAATCGTAAAGATCAGATCAGAAATAAATGAAAAAGAAATGAAGAAAACAATAACAAAGATCAATAAAACTAAAAGCTGGTTCTTTGAGTGATAAACAAAATTGATAAACCACTAACCAGACTCATCATGAAAAAAAGGGAGAGAACTCAAATCAATAGAATTAGAAATGAAAAAGGAGAAGTAACAACTGACACTGCAGAAATACAAAGAAACATGAGAGATTACTACAAGAAACTCTATGCCAAAAAAATGGACAACATGGAAGAAATGGACAAATTCTTAGAAAAGCACAACCTTCCGAGACCGAACCAGGAAGAAATAGAAAATATAAACAGACCAATCACAAGCACTGAAATTGATACTGTGATTAAAAATCTTCCAACAAACAAAAGCCCAGGACCAGATGGCCTCAGAGGTGAATTCTATCAAACATTTAGAGATGACCTAACACCTATTTTCTCAAACTCTTCCAAAATATTCCATAGGGAGGAACACTCCCCAACTCATTCTACAAGGACACCATCACCCTGATACCAAAACCAGACAAAGATGTCACAAAGAAAGGAAGCTACAGGCCAATATCACTGATGAACATAGATGCAAAAATCCTCAAGAAAATGGGAATCCAACAGCACATTAAATGGATCATACACCATGATCAACTGGGGTTTATCCCAGGAATGCAAGGATTCTTCAATACACACAAATCAATCAATGTATTAAAGCATATTAACAAATTGAAGAAGATAAACCATATGATCATCTCAATAGATGCAGAAAAAGCTTTTGATAAAATTCAACACTGATTTATGACAAAAACCCTCCAGAAGGTAGGCATAGAGGGAACTTACCTCAACATAATAAAGGCCATATATGACAAACCCAAGCTAATCAATGAATTTGGTAAAGTAGCAGGACACAAAATTAATGCACAGAAATCTCTTGCATTCCTATACACTAATGCTGAAAAATCTGAAAGAGAAATTAAGGTAACACTCCCATTTACCACTAAAACAAAAAGAATAAAATACCTAGGAAAAATCTACCTAAGGAGGTAAAAGACCTGTACTCAGAAAACTCTAAGACACGATGAAACAAATTAAAGATGATCCAGGGGCTTCCCTAGTGGTGCAGTGGTTGAGAGTCCGCCTGCCGATGCAGGGGACATGGGTTCGTGCCCCTGTCCGGGAAGATCCCACATGCTGTGGAGTGGCTGGGCCCGTGAGCCATGGCCGCTGAGCCTGCATGTCTGGAGCCTGTGCCACAACGGGAGAGGCCACAACAGTGAGAGGCCCACGTAACGCAAAAAAAATAAAAATAAAAAATAAAGTAAAATAAAATAAAGATGATACAAACAGATGGAGAGATATACCATGTTCTTGGATGGGAAGAATCAACATTGTGAACATGAATATACTACCCAAAGCAAACTACAGATTCAGTGCAATCCCCCCTCAAACTACCAAAGGCATTTTTCACAAAACTAGAACAAAAAATTTCACAATTTGTATGGAAACACAAAAGACCCCGGAAGAGCCAAAGCAATCTTGAGAAAGAAAAATAGAGCTGGAGAAATCAGGCTCCTGGACTTCAGACTATACTACAAAGCTACAGTAATCAAGACACTATGGTACTGTCAGAAAAACAGAAATATAGATCAATTGAACAGGATAGAAAGCCCAGAGATAAACCCACGCACATATGGTCACTTTATTTTTTATAAAGGAGGCAAGAATATACAGTGGAGAAAAGACAGCCTCTTCAATAAGTGGTGCTGGGAAAACTGGACAGCTACATGTAAAAGAATCAAATTAGAATACTCCCTAACACCATACACAAAAATAAACTCAAAATGGATTCAAGACCTAAATGTAAGGCCAGACACCATAAAACTCTTAGAGGAAAACATAGGCAGAACACTCTGACATAAATCACAGCAAGATCC
>NC_041215.1:49190515-49190872 GCF_002837175.3 Physeter macrocephalus
GTTCCTTAAAAAACTAAAAATAGAACTACCATACGACCCAGCAATCCCACTACTGGGCATATATCCTGAGAAAACCATAATTCAAAAGGAGTCATGTAACACAGTGTTCATTGCAGCACTATTTACAATAGCTTGGATATGGAAGAAACCTAAGTGTCCATCGACAGATGAATGGATAAAGAAGATGTGGCACATATATACAATGGAATATTACTCAGCCATAAAAAGAAATGAAACTGAGTTATTTGTAGTGAGGTGGATAGACCTGGAGTCTGTCATACAGAGTGAAGTAAGTCAGAAAGAGAAAAACAAATACTGTATGCTAACACATATATATGGAATCTAAAAAAAAAAAAA
>NC_041215.1:49191617-49235483 GCF_002837175.3 Physeter macrocephalus
TGGGCATATACCCTGAGAAAACCATAATTCAAAAAGAGTCATGTACCAAAATGTTCATTGCAGCTCTATTTACGATAGCCAGGACATGGAAGCAACCTAAGTGTCCATCAACAGATGAATGGATGAAGAAGATGTGGCACATATATACAATGGAATATTACTCGGCCATAAAAAGAAATGAAACTGAGTTATTTGTAGTGAGGTGGATAGACCTGGAGTCTGTCATACAGAGTGAAGTAAGTCAGAAGGAGAAAAACAAATACCATATGCTAACACATATATATGGAATCTAAGAAGAAAAAAAAAAAGGTCATGATGCACCTTTGTTCTGAATGAACAGTAATGGCATTCAAGGGTTCTTCATGCTTGAGAATGCCCGAATTAGCATTATCCCTTTGCTTATCACGTGCTACTCCTAGGCCTCAGGACTTTGCCTGGGATATTGTGTTGTCTCTGCCCTTTACTGTATTCAGGATATTATTACTAAATTTATTATTTTAAAAAATGGTTCTAAAAAGGGAGACAAAATTTTCACCTATTTTACTCTTCTGAAGTCCACAGGTACAGAGCTTCCTCAGGAAGAACATTGCTTTACATTAAAAAGAGAATAACTTTGTTACTTCCAAATTGTACACTTAGCATTCTTCTATATAATCCCTCCAAACACTGTGCCAGCTTCTGATTCAATATGGTGACCTGAGAAATCAATCTCCCCTTTTGTCCCTGAGCAAAGGCTGAAGAGGCAGGCATAAGGTGGTGGAAAATATTGACGTTCTGCAGTCTGCAAGAGGCCTGGGCCCAATTAAGCAGCATATCAGCACAGAGACTGGGCAGTGATTTTTAGCCCATGTGCCTTGCTGGTCTAGGGGCGTGGGGAAATGAATCAAATTTTTCATCAGGGATAAATACATTCTCTGTAGCTCTGTTACTGAAATAGTCTTATTTGCAAATGAGAATTGGGGGAAAAAATATATATATATGGGCTTATAAAAGGCAGGAATGCAGGTGAAAGAACATCAGCAGACAAGAAAACTTCACAAAATTCTGGAAGACAGAAAAGAGATTAAAGAATATGTTGAGATGACAGAGTAGAGAGTTGAGATCCAAGTCTGTGTAGAGAGGACTAGGGCAGAGGAAGGAGCTTGCTGACCATCCCTCACCCCAAACACTGAAATTTTAGATTAGGAAACAAGAAGTAGGATGGAGGACAGGAGTGAAAAATGAGGCTGAAAACAGGGGGTAATGATTTGAAGGCTGAATATGTCATCCCCATTTCCACTTTTGTATATTGTATATATGCGGAGCTGTTGACTGCCAGCCAGACGGAGATAGTTTCAGGTAAAAACAAAAATCTTAAACCTCTTACTGGAAAGAAATTAAGAAATATATACAAATTGAATAATCTAGGAAGAACTAGGGAAACCGGTGGTTTGGGGTACTCCAAAATAGAGCCTCTGTCAGTATGGCATTTCTGGACCACAGTATGATGTTCAATTGCCTGTCAAAACTTTCCAATCTACACACTGTGCTCATGAGCATCCTAACTCCCATGCAAGCTACTTCCCCACTATTTGTATTAATGTATAAGCAAGGATTACCAAACATTTGAAGAAAGCTTGTAGCATGAAAGAGAAAGAGCAAGAAAGAGCAAAAGGAAAACTTACCTCAGAGTAACATCTCTGAGAAGACACTATAAATAAAAATTCTATTTTTAAAATGCAGTTCTGAAATTATGATAATGAATGTCATCATTCAAATTCTTTGTCAGCTCTTCATATTTCTACTTCTGACTTTGTTTTTCTAGAGAACAATCGTGAAAGAATGGAAAGGTTATGAAAATTAAACATGAGACTCAGGAGTTAGAACAAGGATGGATATAGCTCCGCTAATTAGGTATACCTACAATGGTCTGGAAATGTCTGTGAGTAGTACAGAATAGAGCTAATTAGACGTCTGTATGTAAGTCAGAAGTTACTGAAAATCACAGACCATGTATAATATCTTTATATATCCAGGGTTGATCACAGTGACTATCACACATAATCATTAATATTCCCATGAATATTAATTACTTGTCATTATAAAGAAAGCAAGGTAAACTTAATAGTCTAGCCTAATAATCAAAATGTAAGCAGTTGCTAAATTATAACAAATTGAAGCAGACACTGTGTTAATCCCTGGAAAAGTAAAGAAACATAAAGCAGAATTCAAAAAATTGACCTTTTGGTTAGAAATTTGCACATTTCTATAGCAAACTTCCTTTCACCTCATTAGCCTGACATGCAGGCTTTAGTTAGTGGCTCATCTCCATCACCAAATGAGACAGCATATGCTGCTTCAATCTTCAATGTCATGTAAAAATGCCATTATCTCTCCTTCCTACTGATATTTGCACAAGCTGCCTCTAGTGGGCCCATTACCCTTTCCAGTCTCCAGTCTCCCATTCCCCACCTATCTGTCTAGCCAGTTTCTATTCCCACAGCCTGGGTAACTAACAACTAGTCATCATTTTATATCTATCTTTAGATGTGAACTTACTTTGAAAATTTTCTCTAGTCTAGGTGTTCACACAGAATTCATAGCATTTACAACCCCATTTCAATAGCTTTTTCCTGACAAAATTACTCCACTGCTCTGTAAGCTCTCAGAAGTCCGAGAGACCATGTCCCTATTGCCTGTGCTATGATCTGAGTGCTTAGCACTGTGGTTGGCATAAAGCCGGTGCTCAAAAAATATACTATGCTGAATTGAGATTAAAAGTTTTCATTAGATTTTACACACTAACAAAAAAATTCCTATCAAGCATGTGCTTACAAGTATATAACAACAAAATTTGGCAAATAGCAGAAATTGTGATTTTTTTTCAGAACCTTATCGCATGGACCATGGAATTGGCAACTCAGCTGTGACTCTTGCCATGAATACACACAAAAGAACACCAGAGCATAGGTGATCAATCATTTCTGTGGTTCTCTCAATACAGATTGCTGATGCTAAACACATAATGTAGTAATATGCATAGATAAACAAGACAAACTATTTTAACCACATTAGCATCTGATTCTACTATACTCTTTCATTTTGCCTGTATTTTATAGGCTGTTTATGAAACCTATGGGAATCCATCCATGGAATACTGCATCAAGTTTTCCATGAACCCACTCAGGATTTATTTAGCAATAAAAATCACTGTTTACACACCATTACAGAATGATGGCTATGGGATTTCCACTGCAAGCAGCCACACAGACTGGTACTTATTTTTAGAATCAGCTTTAGATCAGGTTTTAAACCCAGGGTCTGAGTGGCCATTTAAAAGTAATACTGATCTACTTTTTATTTGAACATCTCAAGACAAAGATTACTTTTCTTGTGATCTAACTTACTACACTTTACAACATGCCACTGGATGAACTATTCACAGAAACTCTTTTTCTCTCCTTTTCTTTTCTTTTTTTTTTTAAACAACATTTGCAGAATGAAAATACAGAAGGCATAATCACTAAGGAGTGTTGGGTAGAAATGAATTGGAAAAAGGAGAGGGAGAAAAGAATTCAAGCCTTTGTATATGAGCTCCCTATGATTAACTATTACATTGCAAAGGTTTAAGGCAGCTGGTTGTATAAGAAAAATGTGCATTAAGCAAAGGGCCCATGTGAGGAAAAGATGCTCTTTACCTAATGATTTACAAATCCAGACTGTCAACAGCATTGCCCTTAAACCAAATTATTGTTCATCACTCGTACATGGCTCCATTTCTCACACATGCCTGTATCTTAACCTGTGTTCTCAAGCAAAGGTGACATGTATACCACCCCCAATCCAATAAAAGACTTTATCTTTACTTCCCCTAGAATATTAAGATAATTTAAAATAACATAGCACCATTAGCTGTACCTTTTGCTAATAAATCTACAAAGGTTTATTAATTCAGAATGTTCTATTATAAAGTATAATAGGTAGGGTAGTGTCGATGCTAATGTTACTTAGCGGAAGGCCCAAGGCATTCTATAAATCTGAACTATCAATATTTTGCAAAAGATTTCTTCCTGTCTCTGTAGATACAAAAACTCATGTAATGCTATATGTAGAACTATACGTACTACTCTGTACTACTATAAACATTAGGGTGAAAAATCTTAAATGAGAAATAGAAAACTTCAGTTTCTTACTACTTTTCATCTCATAATGCTTCCTTGATATTTTGCCTGTGTTATTCTATGACACATCATTGGATGATTATAGTTTCTAAGTATGTATCCAAGAACAAAGGCATAAACCCTACTCCAGAAGAATACTTGGTGGCATATCTGGATATATTTGCAAGTAAAGAAGGGCAGAATCATTTAATCTTCATAACAGATCTCATAAATGGTGAAGCCAGACATTGCCCTTTATTTCACTGTCTTCAGTGCCTAAAAGCATGTATCTAATATGTTTGATCAATTAATAAATGAATTAATAACAAATTAAGATGAACAATTCCATATAAATAATATACAGTATATAATATTTCTCTTCATATATATATCAATATGACTGAAGAAAAGACATCCTTTTTTCATCAAAAACATAAGTGAATTAAAATTTGGAAGGAGACCCAGAAGAGATATGGCTTACTGATAATGTTCTATTTTTTGATTTAAGTGCTAGTTACATGAGTGTGTTCACACTGAGAAAAATTTCTTGAGCTATACACTTATAATCTGTACACTTTCTCAAATGTATGTTACACTTCAATAAAAAAAAGTTTAGTTAAAAATTAGGTAGAGTGATAACTCTTTGTAAAGCACTGCTAAGAATAAAAGCAGTTATAAAACATGATCTCTATCACACAAAGGCATATTTACATTTGAGAATGAACATAAATATAAAGATAAATAGAGTAAAATAGTCTTAGAACCAAAGACTACAGGGTTGGCACTGCTGAAGAGTGAGTTAATTTAAAGAACCTTGAAGTACTGGCTTTTGAGTTGAGATTTGAAGGAAAAATGGAACTTAGACAATGCTCAAGAGGGCATTGTTGTGTGAACAATTTTGTGTGAGGCAAAATTGTGTGAACATATGTAGTAAATTATAAATTAAATGTTGTGAAAACATAGACCAATAAAACTGAAGTGAGAAATTTACAGCAGGTGATAGTAGGTGGTGACTTAGATATCAGGTTGAAGAAGCAAATTATTGGAAGTTCTTGCCAACATTTGTTTTATATTTAGTTATTATTATTGCTTTCTAGTCCATGATTGGTTTCAGTATTTTCAATGTGACCTTCAGTGCAGTGTGTTTTGCACAAGCCTGGCTCTTTAAAAAACAAAACAAAACAAAATTCACATATCTCCATCAAATTTATCACTCTGAAAAATAAATTGTACCATCCACAAAAGAAACTATTGATCTGAGAAAGTTACTAGTTACGCTTAGATATCTAGGAAAGATCATCAAACCAATTGGTTACTAGGTCATGCTAAGATCTCTACCAAACACAGTTCATATATATATATATGATATGAGCTAACTAAGCTTAACAAAGGATCAAGAATTAGATATAAAACATGATGGAAGAAGACAAGAAAAATTATGCATATACCAAGAAAGGTTCTTAATAATAGAAATAAAATATGACATTAAAAATTATACTACATGTATGTTTAGGTTCCAACATTTTATCCAAGAAATCAAGATGATGATTTAAGGTGACTGATTATAAAAGTGAAATAAGACAACAATAAAAATGGATAGGGCCTTTCTTCTCCATGTTTTATTTAAAAAGTATTAATTTCTCTATAGAAATTTTTTAAATAAAATGAACTATAGAACTCTAGAATTCAATATTAAAAAATGAGACCTATATTAAGAAAGTTATCATATGTGATTATATGACACTTTGATCTCCTGCTTATAGAAATACAAAATAATTCACTGAGGCTCTAGGCCCAATACCCACAGAGGAATAATTGTTAAAATGGAAATTTAATAGTAATAATAATATTTCCTACTTGTTTATAGATTTTACAATTTGCAATTCATCTTTACATTCATTAACTCATTCAGTATCCATATTAACCTTGGAGGGAAGCTATTATGATGCCTATTTTACAGATGAGTAAACAATTTGAGAAAAAAAAATGACATGGAAAAGATTACAGAGCTGAAAATAGTGAGGAATCTTTATCTTGACTCCACATTTAGCATTCTCTATTTCCCAGTAGCTAAAAAAATTTAATAACTGAGAATTTTACAGCTGTTAAAAAGAAAGCCAAAGGCCCAAAAAGGTGACACTTATGCTGTCACACCACCAAACCAAGGCTTACTACCTAATCTAATTGAAGCTTCAACTGCCCTGAAATGTAGTTTTAACCAGTCAGGAATTTTCTGGTCAGCACCAGTGAGGTAATCTGTCACATTGGCCCTCACAATCACCAAAAGGAAGATGAGGTAACCCACCCTTTTTTTCCCCCAAAAGGGAGAAAAATGAGACCTTTTTTTGTTCCCCCCAAAAGGGAGATGACCTAGCCTGATTTAATACTGTTTTCTGTTTATGACTTCCTTGTCCTGCCTTTAAAAACCTTTCTTTTTCTGTAGCCCTTTGGAACTCCCCTCTACTTGCTAGACGGCATGCTCTGTGATTCATGAATTATTCAATAAATCCAATTAAATCTTCAAAATTCACTCAGTTGTATTTTGTTTTTTAACACAGCTATGTGAAAGTTTTGAGAAATTTACACATATGTGAAATTTACATATAAACTTGAGGAATTTACCAAACATTTTGGAATGACAATCTGAGCCTCCTCTTCATCTGATGAATTGAGTTGAATTTTTCTGGTTTATTTGCTTCAGTAACTGGAAAAGACATTTTAATCTTAAAACATATTGTTGTCATAAATTTATTTTTGAAAATATCCTCCTGAACTGAAATCTCACATGGCTCCTTTGATTTCATTTTCCAACTGGGTTTATTTGAACCTGTTGACTCATTTTCAGTAATTCCTAAATAGAAAAATTTGAAAATACTTAAAAATTTTTTGAGTTCAAACGGTGTTATCTATTAGACTTCCAACTCACTAGGGCATCCATCTGGAGTAATGATTTTGACATGCTTATCATTTTCTAATTTGTAAACCTAATTTTTTATAAACACATAACACTTCTGAGAAATAGAAAAGGCCTATGCTAAGAAACTACTTTTAAAGTAGTTATTGCAAAGTGGATGAAGTGGTAGATGCCAGGAAGAGGGTTAGCCATGCTAGTAGGTTTGCCACTGGACAAAATCTTTTTGAGATGGTTGGCTCTATAACCACTTTTACCATGTATGTGGGTTTCCAAAAATATGCAGCCATTTAAAGTCTATTTGGTATTCTCTGTTTACTTGAAATAAACCAAGAAGTAGCAATGAAAAGAAATAATGACTTACATGCCCAGAGCCAAAATATCTTGGCCATCTGTATAATAAGTAAAGGAAAAAATGGCTCATTTCCTTTTTTTCTTCCTTTGCTTTTTTTTTTTTTTTTGGTTTTCATGGGACTCTTTTCTTCTCAAGAAGAGATGCTCAGTGGGGTACATGTATCCTTTTGAATTATGGTTTTCTTCAGGTATATGCCCAGGAGTGGGATTGCTGGGTCACATCGTAGTTCTATTTTTAGTTTTTTAAGGAACCTCCTCCATACTGTTCTCCATAGTGGCTGTATCAATTTACGTTGCCACCAACAGTGCAAGAGAGTTCCCTTTTCTCCACACCCTCTCCAACATTTATTGTTTGTAGATTTTTTGATGATGCCCATCTGACTGGTGTGCAGTTGCAGCACTATTTACAATAGCCAGCACATGGAAACAACCTAAGTGTCCAATGATAGATGAATGGATAAAGAAGGTGTGGTACATATATACAATGGAATACTACTCAGCCATAAAAAGAAATGAAATTGGGCCATTTGTAGAGATGTGGATGGACCTAGAGTCTGTCACACAGAGTGAAGTAAGCTAGAAAGAGAAAAACAAATATCGTATATTAATGCATATATGTGGAATCTAGAGAAATGGTACAGATGAACCTATTTGTAGGGCAGGAATAGAGACGTAGGCATAGAGAATGGACATGTGACCACAGGGTGGGAAGGGGAGGGTGGGATGCACTGGGAGATGAGGTTTGACATAAATACACTACCATGTGTAAAATAGATAGTTAGTGGGAACCTGCTGTATAGCACAGGGAGTTCAGCTTGGTGCTCTGTGGTGACCTAGAGGGGTGGGATGGGGGGGTGGGCGGGAGGGAGGTCCAAGAGGGAGGGGATATATGTATACATATAGCTGACTCACTTCATTGTACAGCAGAAAGTAACACAACACTGTAAAGCAATTATACTCCAATAAAAAAAGAATATATATATATATAAAAATGTATAACTGGATCACTTTGCTATACACTTGAAACTAATATAACACTGTAAATTAACTATCCTTCAATAAAAACAATCCTATGACATGCTAAGAGAGTGGATGCTTGGGTTCTCTGCCAACCCTTCAACAGTTGTAGTTAGACCTTTATGAAAACCTGTGCATTGGAATCTGAATAACTTGTATCATTATCTTTGCAAGTTACCTTGGAAGTAACTCAGAAATAAAATGCATCATGATTAAGTAGCACATGAGCTTTAACAGAAAGATGATGCTCATGAAAGCAATTTATTAACAAATGTTAGGATTTGTGTTTTATTTTTATTTCCCAAACAATTTCATTATAGGAAAATATTTTTTAAAATTGTCAGTCTTAAAATACTCCCTAAATTATGGAAAATAGACTTCCTTCTTTCCTTCCTTCCTTCCTTCTTTCTTTGGAAATAAGTTGGCAGATTTTAAGAGAGCTGCTACTAGGACATGTAAAGTAACAATGAATTAATTGTAATTAACACCTATTAAATCCCAGACAACAAGTCTTGTCATCACTATGAGCAGTCCACTTATACCCCTCGGACCACTCAGTGAGCTCCCAACATCCAGTTGGTACTGCATCTCTGTGTCTAAGGGCTCATTTTCTGGAACCAAAGAGAGCTACCCTGCCCACTCAGGAAATTGGGAAGTAACAAGAAATCAACACCTTCCCCGAACAGCCCTCAACCAATGACGCACAGAAGTCTGTGCGCTAACACCTAGCCCCACCACCCTGTGAATGGGGTAATTCTGAAGCACATGTTACTACACTTCCCCAGAGTTTGGTCTTGAGAGCAAGCTCCAGCCACCCACTGTGACAGCAAGTTTCCTAATGTGTACTTTATTGATCACTTTACTGTCCCATATTTCCATTTGATTAGCCCTGTTTTCTGGGATCAACTCTCAAATAAACTCCTTGCATTTGAATCCTTGTGTCAGTGTGTTCTTTAGGGAGACCCCACACTAAGACACCTTACCAGTGCTTTTCAAATAAATGTCGTATTATTAGTTGTCACAAACCAGCTGTGAGTTCGATTTTACCAAGACCACCTCATAGTAGTGTACTTATAGCTGTCCAGATGTAACACATAGGAAACAGTAAAACCATGGGTGAAGCTTCTGTTGGTAAAGGTGAGAAAACACAAACGAGGATATTCTAAACAGAGCTGATCTACTTCTAATGAGCTGATCTATATCTAGATGGTCAAGGATGGTAACAATCAAATCTTTATAACCACCTACGTATCCATATAAAAAGTCAAACCTGTACATAACATTTTGATTCGTCTAATTTGAGGAAACACATGCAGACAAGACTAATTAAAAATAAGACAAAATGAACACAATTTTAGTTTTTAGCAAAAAGTGCAAACTTTTGCACATTACTTGGTAATAACATTCTGGTTGGATAGGAATTGAAGTTAGTGTGAGGTGTGGGCAGAGGCTGAGTCCTCCTATATCTGGATCCCATTTCCTAGTAGTCAGGAAGGAAATACTCTATTAATGCCAAGACTTTATAGCCATAGACATTGAAACCTGCCTATAATTGAAAATGCATGATCAACTTGAGAGAAAAAGACAATTAACATGCAAACAAATATATTTGCTAAAATAAGTGTTTGTGTCTTTTCTTCGGTTTATTTATTTGTTAATTTCTTTTTTTAGTATTTGGAGAAAAATAATGTGGGTCAAATTGGCAATGGGGCCTTGAATAGTAGACCAATGTTAGGATTGAAGGCAAGGAAATAAATAGATATCTAAATGAGGTGCTTGCCAGTGCAAATGGTTTCTCCATTATATTTCAATAAATCATTGTTTACTATCACACTAAGCATTGTAGCTTTTACATCATGACTCCGTTTACACTTCTAAACAAGGAAGTCTTTTTTTTTTCCTTTCTGCCTTGTCCTGATTCTGCCACCTCCCACCTGAAATCTTTCTTTAGGGTTTTTTGGTTTTTTGCGGTACGCGGGCCTCTCACTGTTGTGGCCTCTCCTGTCGCGGAGCACAGGCTCCGGACACGCAGGCTCAGCGGCCATGGCTCACGGGCCTAGCCGCTCCGCGGCATGTGGGATCTTCCCGGACCGGGGCACGAACCCGTGTTCCCTGCATCGGCAGGCGGACTCTCAACCACTGCGCCACCAGGGAAGCCCCTGTTTTTTTAATTAGCATGCCTCACTGTGACAGACTCCTCCTCTTTTTAAATTTTTATTTATTAAGTATTTCAGATTGGGTAAAACCAAACATAGAAATATTCACTGGGTTTTCATTAGGGTCAGCACAAAAGTTTACACATTATTTTCCAGCAGAAATAGTGTTCCAAATGGTGTTTAGAGCATCAGCATAGCCCTTAAATGTCTATTTATGCCTATTTTTTCCAAAATATGTTTTAACTATCTTATTCTGTGAATATCATTTACAATAATGTTCCTCAAACTTGAGTAATACATGAATAGTTTTAAAGAAAACTTCAAACTCCCAGGACTGACATATTTTAATCACGTTTTTACCTAACCACACATAAGTTTAAAACTAGGTACAATCTCAATATAGTACAGTTCAAAAATTACAAATTAAATCAAAACAAAACAATAACAACAAAATCCAAACTAACTCTAGCTTAAAATAACAAATGATGCTGCTTTCCTGATACTATATTGCTTCACTGAGTATGGTAATATTTATCATAATATTATATTGCATGTGTACATGTGCTGTTGTATGTACAGCAATTTTTCTACCATTGTGTCTTTTCAAATATTTATTGTCTTTTCAAATATTTAAAACCCTTATTAATATAGAACATTTTGAAATTATCTGGCCTTCATCTGATGTCGATGGACCGTAATTAGCCCAAGATATTTAAAACATAATGTATAGTACCCAAACCATCACAAAGGTAAACAGAAAAGCAGATACTGGAATTGGTTGGTCATATTTCATTATAATATTTTAGATTATTTATTGACATAAAAAGCAAAAATTAGAAATGATCATAGTCAATTACTGAACTCCTATTTTCTGGAGCAGATTTTAAAATCCTAACATAAAACACTGTTTGAGTGGGAAATTGCAATCCAAATTTAAAACTAGATCATTGGACTTGCTCTGCCCCATACTGGTGTCTCAGAGGTGGGCCTGGGCATAGTCACAATGCTGGACTCTGTCCCTTAGCAAGTTGCTATATCGGCAGAACCCAAGAGTCCTCTCTAATCAACTGTTCCTGGCTGATGCCACTACAAGTTAGGGGACAGGCCTCAGATATACACTACTCCTTTACCTGATTTCCTATGGAGTCGCCCCATAAATTACATCCTTATAGATTTAATCGTCCTTATTCTTAAATCAACAATCATAAAGATTTAGAGAGAAGATGGATCTTAAACTGTAATCTTAGGTCAGTAAGAGTCCAAACCATCCCGTATAAGAAGCTGTCTATTCTCATCAAAGACAAACTCAAAAGGTCATTCAGTGAAAACATAAAAGATAAAGCAAAGAAAATATTTTTTTAATGTTTTAAGGGAGGATGAGACAAAATAAAATAAAATGAACAGCACTCAATTGTTCAGATGTCTGGGCTTGCCAATTGATTACTCTCATAAAAATCAACATGGGGGCTTCCCTGGTGGCGCAGTGGTTGAGAGTCTGCCTGCTGATGCAGGGGACGCGGGTTCGTGCCACGGTCCGGGAGGATCCCACATGCCGCAGAGCGGCTGGGCCCGTGAGCCATGGCCGCTGAGCCTGTGCGTCCAGAGCCTGTGCCCCGCAACTGGAGAGGCCGCAGCAGTGAGAGGCCCGCGTACCGCAAAAAAAAAAAAAAAATCAGCATGGAGGGTATTACTTGGGGCTGATATCATCTCATCAAGTAAGACCAAGTCAGCAATATCTAAGTTTTCCACCAGATGAGACAGAATAACGTGTGAGCTAAGTATTTTTCAGAAGTTGAAAATGAGTCTGCATAGAAGCATGTAGCCTAAGTTCAACTAGCTCCTTCTAGTTATAGCTTTACATTGACACAGAGGATTCTCATTTTCTCTCTCTCTCTCATAGATAGATAGATAGATAGACAGATAGATAGATAGATCGATCTCAATTTATGTGTGACAGTAGAAATAATATACATGTCAAAGTACCACCAGGACATCTGATTGGTGCTTTTGGATGCAGAAAACTATGCAACATAAAGAAACTCATCATTTGTTTAAAATGTCTAGACTTTTTGGTAAATATGATAATTTAGCTTAGCTGGTCTGATATTCACCAAGATATCCAAAACAAGCTTGCACACATTTCAAAACCTCTCCCCATACAAGATGTTTTTTTTTTTTTTCCATTAGCTGTATGTTCCAAAAGGATCACACACAAACACAAACACACACACACACACAGACACACACACACACACGTACAGAAATGACAGTCTAACCACGCTGACAAATTAGGAGTTCATAGATGACTTCTGGTTATTTTATTGGGTCCAAATATCTCACATTCTACTCAATTTCAAATTAATTCAATAAAAACACACAGTTGATACAGGCAGTTGGGGTTAAGCTTTTAGCTTGATCTGTTTGATTTTTCCCTTTCGTTTCCATATGACAGAAGTCATATTCCTTCCCTTCTGAGATTTTCTGATCAAACTCTGACTTTTGTCTGTTTCAAACAAACCCTTGATATGCTGTCTATACCCTGCATCACCTCTGGCATTTCTTTGTGCCTCCCTCAAAGACTGCCAGGAAGTGATGGAGCCGGGTCTTAGGCATGGACTCCTCTTCTGGAAGGATGCCCAGAGCTACAAAGGGCTCCCATGGTGGTAAAAACAGACCACAGTGTAACTTTAATACCATGAAAATATTTTCTGTGGTCACTGAGATTTGGTAAAACTCATCAAAGTCAAGTCTTTGAGTCATGGGCTTGAAAATCAGATTTAATGTTGTTTTAAGGTGATAAATTCTCCCGATTAAAAGTCCATGATCAACCTGACACATTGTTAATTGCAGAAGATTAATTATACCAGGAATAAGAAAATGAGAATGAAACCTATCCAAGTTCACATATGATCGATGATATATTCTTCACATCAAAAGTGCTTCACAGGATATATTATCTTCGTCCACCTGTCAGACCATACATGAAAGCCTCCTGCATCTAAGGGCAATGAGCAAAACGGCAGGCAATATCGTATAAAAAATACCAGCAAGAAGTACATTTGTTGTGGCAGCAAGTGTGACATCCTTATTATCAGGAGATATTACCTGAATGTCATCACTGTAAAGCCCTTTCCACTTGCCATAATTTGTTACAGAATAAAGGGGTTTGTGATAACAACCAGGTGAGGCACAGCGTGGAAGATGTGCAACCCTGTCATTCCAAAATGAAAATTTATTATTTATTTAAATTTATTTATTGCCTTAGTGTACTCTATTCAAATAATGGCCAAAGCCCACTGTCCAACTGCATTATTATCAGGCCACAGCCTTCCGCGTAGAAATGCGTTAGCCAAATTGTTCTCCATCACTAAAATGTGTGTTTATGATTTATGCGAGCTGAATAAATTACTCAAAAAGAATCACCTTCTCAAAAATATCAATGGTAAGTTGAAACTGAAATTATTTCATGCTAACATGCTTGAAGGTAGCTGCAGAGAGATACTATTTCTTTGAAATCTAAAGAGACAAGCTAATAAAACACTTTCATCTATCTTTAATTGAGACTGCTGGTCCGCTGACAAAACCTGCTAGTTAAGGCACAGATTTAATGAAGATTTAGTTCCTGAAGTCTGTCTTCCCCCCCAAACATAACAATTTCAAAGACATCAAAAGTGTCCTGTCATGTGGTATATGCTCTGGCAAATACGTTTTATTACATTCAACAGAAAAATAAAGAGACTATTTAAATAGACTCCAGGCAATTGGAATCATACACCTGCTTCCTTGCCTACTTTTCTGTTAGAAGAAATTGCCGAGTTTATAAATGAGAGCCTAGCACGTAGCACTTTCTATAAACACTTCGTGCCTCTGGGATTCAGGTGAGAGCTAGCTTTGGAAACATTTCCAATTACAACACTCCTTTATAGGTATAAATTGGATTTGTCTTCGTACTTCTGGAAAATACAGGCAAATAATCTACTTTGTAGGCCCAGGTTCAATAAGTTTATTTTCTTTCCCCTTTCTTGTTTGCCCTTTTGGTTTTTGTTTTTGGAAAATCACAAGTAAACAGCACAGAAAGGAAGAGCTCTTTCTTGATCATAAAAGTAGAAAATAATATCAAAATATGACACTGCACCTCAGAAATGGACTTAATTTCCAAGAACACTTTGGCTTTGCCCTGATACACTGTCGGTATCTGACCACCCCCTGAGTTTTCATTGACAGCTCCGTGCATTTTAAGTGAAATCCCTACCCCCTGCTCGTACAGTATTGCCCTGACTGTGCAGTCAAATGTCTTACTGGGCTGAGAGGTACAAAGTACAACCTGGGATGCTTCCATGATAATACTTGAGCAGATGAACATGCTCCCTGGAATTACAAGGGGCAATTTGTGTCACATATAGTTTGCTGTCTCAAGTACCAGAATATATTTTTTTGTGACTCATATTGGTGATTGACTGATCTAGTTCAACCTCAATTGAGTTTGAGAACTATATGCATTAACAGGCTGCTGATTCAAATTCTTATCAAGAAAAAATAGCCAGTATGCTACATGTATTATGCACAAATCAGGCAAATAGAGTTAATCTTGAACAAAGGATATTATTATTCAACCAAAATAATTAAAAGAGTCCTTGAAAAAGTCCTATCCAAACACAATCTAACTTCTAAAAAATATTTGACTGATTTTTGTAAATGAAAAGTAGCAATCTTGTTATCCTTCTAGCTACACAATGTATGTTCCTCAAAATGTGTGCGTGTGGATCAATATTTTTCTAAGTAAGTCCTTATATTTAAAATAACAGTAATAATCTGCCACATTATCATCTTCACCTTGAATATAAACCTTTACAGTTTCAAAGCAATTCATACACAGATTACCTCTTTTACTCATCATGATAAACCTTGGAGGTTCAAAATAATCATTTATATTTCTCTAAAGGAACCCTTTGCTAAACCATTTCCTGAAATCAAAATCATTTTACAAATTAAAGATTCTTGATTTCATATATTCTACATATAAAATATTAAATATATAAATTGAAATTATTCTAACATCTCTAGATTAAATATAACCAAAATCCATTTGGATTATTACATTAAACCTTTACATTTTAAAATAATCCCTTTATCAATAGTTCCCTTATAAACAGTCTTTTCAAATTATCTGTCTTTGAGTGCTCCATCTGTTTCTTGCTGGGAACCTCCCAAGTCCAAAAACTAATCTAATTTTTCCTTAAGGTACATGGAGATGGGGAAGGAGAAGTGAGTGGAATTACAGAGGCATGCTTTTCGCAGCTTTCTTTGGCTTGAGGTATTCATCCTAGATATACCTTGAGAATGTGTTGCAGTGGTCAGGAAACGAGTGAACAGGTGACTCATACAACTGACCTTGAAACATATTATGCAAGCTATGTTCATTCATACAGTTCACTGATACTAGTGAGCTCCCCGTACACAACTTGCTCACAGTGTAAATGCACTGAGTTTTTTCCTTCTTTCTTCTCTCATTAAGGAGAGGAATGCATAATAGACTTTTCCAACACATTGATACAAGCCAAAAACAAAGTATTAGAGAGCCTGCTCAATCCCCTAGAGATGGGCAGGAATAGACAAAACTAACCATTTGAAAAAAGACTGTATATATATTTTTCCCTACACGAGTAGGATGAGAAAAAAAAGAGTTAAGTTTTATAATATGTTGCAAAATCAGATGGTGTGACACAATTAAGCAAATAGATAACAATGTCCCTTGAAGAATAACTAATTTTAGATGACAGTACGGAAAGCATGTCAATTTATCATGGATAATTTCTAGTATCTAGGGTAATTATTTTATCGTTCCTTTGTTTGCTGCTTATAAAATTTATTCTAAAATGACACTTTGATCAGCACTTCTTTGCACATATTTCAAATCTTCCTATAGGTATGGCAATTTCAGAACCTAAAAATGACCAAATCAGACAAAGTCACATGATTTAAATACCTCAAGAGATTTGTCATTTTAATAGAAAACTACTGTGAGTAAAAAGAAGTAACTTAGAATATGAGAAATTAATGAAACCATTATTTGGATGTTTAAAATTAATATCCATTATGTTTATAAGGTGAAGGGAAAAAAGGAAACTAGTCTCTGCTTTTACAAACAGGTATTTATTCTAAATTTATAACAGGTGTAAGATATTAATTAATTATAATGATTTGGAAGGTTACAACTTTTTCTCTAGATTTGAAAATTAAAATTTGGCCATGAGCAAGAAGACAAATGTGCATGGAATTGGGAAAATTTCAAAGAAAGAGTGATATTAAACATGAATCTTTTGTGTTTGTCAGTAGTACAGCTATATTGTCAGATGTCTAAGGTGGGTCACTTTTTAAATCCTTTCTCTCTATAAAAAATATTTTGTAATAATCATAAAACAAAATGAACAATGGCCAAAAAGAAACAGATTAAGAATATTCTCTTACTGAATCTTTAATAAAATCAAATTATCATAAAAATACAAAAGATTAAAGTACAAAAATTAATGATTAATATAATTTAATTGGATTACTGCATTTTGAACAAGGATGCATGCATATATTATTCCATTGTAGTAATTGATAATAGCATTACAGTTTCTCTTTTCTAGCCTTAACTTCCACAAAATTGTCAACAACTTTGCATTTCCATGTTCAATTGGCAGATATCTAGACTTCTCCATGTAGCTTCACTCATACATTTTTACTAATTTTAACGACTAAGTTTCTTTCACCTGAAGTAACACATACGCATATAGTTAGAAACTATTTGTTAGAAAACTAATAGTTAGAAAAAACTAACAGAAAAACAAGAACATAACTTTGACAGAGATTAGTAAAAATCCATTTTACTATAAATTCCAGAAATTATAATAACTGTCCATGATTTTGGTTTTTCAAGATGTATTCTAGTGTCTTTGTTGTCATAGTTGAAAAATATTAAAAAAAAAAACCTCCAAGCATTCACAGACAAGAGTAGAAGTGAAGAAACTCAAATTATTTTCTTTCATACTGACAATTCTGTGCTACTACTGCTTATTTCAATTTATTCTTTAAATGCATGCCTAAGTAACCCCACCGAGTACATTCAAACTGCCCCTGAAGGGAGCTAGAATAATTCAAAGCCAATATGAACTGACTTTCAAAATGAATAGTTGTAGCTGTGTCCTACTGCATAATTGGGAGTTTTCCAAATTAACTTCCATATATATTATAATACTTATTAAAGTATTAGGTATAAAATATGCTAAAACTGGGTAGTAACTGCAGCAATTGTCTAAAATTATATCAAAATTTTTTTTCAGGGAAGAATATTCTATCACTGACATTGTTTAGAATTGTTAGCAAAAACTGATAGTTTAAAAACTGACTAACTTTTAGCCAGTTTTATTATTATTTTAAAAATTCTCTATAAACTATGCCTTTGTTTATTGCCTGCATCTGGAGCTCACTGCTCAACCTCCCCATTCTTGGTACACCAAAGGTATTTATTATTCTTCGATATTGACAGTGTAAACTAGCAGGTTCGAGATGGAAAAAAGTCCCTAATAATAGTAATGTACAAATCATCTTTTACTACTTTAATGACACATTTTAAAATAAAATCAAAGAATCTTACAGACACTCTATCCTCAAACATCCCTTCCTGTGAGGTTGGAAACTGGATGATACTAAGTCTATATTATTGATTAGAGGAGAAACAGTTACAGGAAGGTAAAGTAACTTCTCTCCACCACAAAACAAGCCATTGTTAAGTTTGTATTGGATTCTAGGATTCCAGCTCTGAGATCTATATCTAACTATATCTAACTATAGCCTTCTGTCTAGAATTTCTCATGAAATTCTACTGTTTTAAAACACCAAATTTTGTCACTAAACTGGCACTCCGTGAATAAAATATTCACAAAAGCAAGTTTTCAGAGCCGCTTTAGTGTAAGGAAAATTAGATAAGTACCAGCAAGGAAAGGCAATTAATATTTTATTTTCTGGCAGGTTGTGAGTAAAGATAGAATTTTTAAGAAAAAAATACCAGTAATAATTAATCTACTTTGTTCCAGTCAGTCAAGCAGTTAAATTTATTGAACATTTAGTATGTGCTAGGCAGTATAGCAGGTATTGGTAAAAAAAAAAAAAGGTTGAACAAAAAATAGAGTCTTCACCTCACACCTGTCAGAATGGCGATCATCAAAAAATCTACAAGAAATAAATGCTGGAGAGGATGTGGAGAAAAGAGAACCCTCCTACACTGTTGGTGGGAATGTAAATTAGTACAGCCACTGTGGAGAACAGTATGGAGGTTCCTTAAAAAACTAAAAACTAAAAATAGAACTACCATATGACCCAGCAATCCCACTCCTGGGCATATACCCAGAGAAAACCATAATTCAAAAGGACACATGCACCCCAATGTTCATTGCAGCACTATTTACAATAGCCAGGATATGGAAGCAACCTAAGCGTCCATCAACAGAGGAATGGATAAAGAAGATGTGGTACATATATACAATGGAATATTACTCAGCCATAAAAGGACAAAACAGTACCATTTGCAGAGATATGGATAGACCTAGAGACTGTCATACAGAGTGAAGTAAGTCAAAAAGAAAACAACAAATATCACATATTATTGCTTATATGTGGAATCTAGAAAAATGGTACAGATGAATTTATTTGCAAAGCAGAAGTAGAGACACAGATGTAGAGAACAAACTTATGGATACCAAGGGGGGAAAGAGGGTGGTATGAATTGGGAGATTGGGACTGACATATACACACTACTATATATAAAATACATAACTAATGAGAACTTACTGTACAGAACAGAGAACCCTACTCAGTGCCCTGTGGTGACCTAAATGGGAAGGAAATCTAAAAAAGAGGGGATATATGTATACGTATAACTGATTCACTTTGCTGCACAGCAGAAACTAACACAACAACGTAAAGCAACTGTACTCCAAAAAAAATTTTTTTAAATAGAGTTCTTGCCTTTGAAGAGTTTACAGATTTTGGGGTGTAGGGGCTATAAATACACACACAAAATATGATAAAGAAACAATTTTAATTACTAAATGGTGTTATGGATAAGACAAGTAATGCAGTAGATGGACTAGCTATGTGTTTGAGGGTGATCAGAGGACATCATCTGAGTTTGTCATGAAGGATGAATGGGGGCATCCATGAAAACATCTGGGGAATAAACATTCCAAACAAAATCAAGATCGGGAATGAATAAATGCCAGAGAATAAAGAGGACAATGGAGGGTTATGATACTGGAACCACAGGCAAAGACAAGTAGAACCGTACATCAAGTTTAGAGTTCATTCTCAGTGAAACACAACTGGAAGATTTTAGGCAAAGAAATGAAATTATTTGATTTATATTTTAGAATGATCAGTTACAGTGGTATGAACCATGGGTTGTAGGAGGTCAAGAGAGAAAGGCAGGGGAATCAAGTAGGAGGTTGTGTATGTAGTCTAGACAAGACGATGGTTGCTTGGTATACAATTGTAGCAATGAAAATGTTAGAAGAGGTACGATCGGGAATGTATTTTAGACATATAGCCAACAGCACTTACTGATAGCAAGGATGTACCTCTAAAATACATTCCCGATCGTACCTCTTCTAACATTTCCATATTAGGTTTAGAAATCTACTCTTCATATCAGTGGAGACCTCAACAAGGCAGTGGTTATTGAGTCTGACTCTAAGAGACGAGGTACGGGCTCAGTATATAAATTTGAAAATCATCAGTGCATGACATGTAGAGCTGTGGAGTAATGCTATCACTTATGGAAAGAATAAAGCAAGAGGGAAGATGACTGGAGCGGGAAAAGCTCAGGTTACTTGAACATATAGAAATCTTGTGGGTCAAAGCAATCTGTTAAAGATTAAAGAAACTAAAGAGAGAACTACCAAAGAGACAGACAGAAAACCAGATTAGTATCATGTTATGGAAATTTAGAAAAGCGAAAGTCTCAAGAAAGAGGGAAATGTCACTTGTTTTAATTGCTGCTGAGATATCAAATAAGACAAGGATAGAGTCCTGACCACTGACTTGGGAAGATTCTGGGTTATATTCATTAAAAGACTTTTTACCTATGTTGTGAGAGCTAGAGTCCAATTAGAGTGAATTAAGGAGATAATGAAAGTGAGGAGGAAAATCCACAGAGTATAGACTTGTTTTTATATATACAGCTAAGTACAAGGGCAGAGAAATGGGAGTCATGAAGTAAAGACGAGTTGTTTCTCTTTAAGATGGATGATATCACAGTAGGTTTGTGTGCTGAAACAAAGAAGCCTACAGAGAGTTAGGAATTGATGCTTAGATGATAAAGAAGATAATTGCTGGAATGAAATCCTTGAAAGTGGAGAGAAAATAAGATCAAGAGTACCAGGGCTGCCCACAAGAGCAACCTGTTTAACTGTAATGGTTGGAAAGGCTGAGTAGGTGATGTAGGAAGGGAGCAAAGACACACGGCGGAGTTAAATTTAAACGTGTAAAGGTAAATTCATTAAGAGAACATGGTAGGAATAACTGGCAATATTGAAGCCCCATTTGGGATTTGTAGCCATAAATACAAAACAAACCCAGTCAACAAGGCTGTGTGCAGTTTTTCAAGTAACAGTTTCCTGGTGCAGGCAAAATTTAAAACAGGTGAAGCTTATAACAATGGGGAGATTGGAGAGACAGTTAAAGTTATTTGGAAGTAAACAAAGGTAGTGATCATTACTTTTGGAAAGGTAAAAAAAAAATGTGGGATATGAGAGGGAAACAAGGTCAGTATGACAGTATATAAAATACTTTCCTGTGTAAACTAAGGCATTTTCATTCATATAACCATCATAAAGGTAGAAAAAAGGATCTGTTCTGGTGTGATGTATATGTATGTGTCTGCCTGTATGTATGCATCACTAAGAGGATCAGACAAAGAGGAGGGGGAAGGAAGTGAGAGAAGGAAGCTGGGAGGGAAGTTAAAGGAGTAATGCATATATCTGACAGAGACCTCTAACCAATGGCCAAAATAACAGAGCAGTAATTAAACATACCAAGCTTCCTACTAAACTACTTAGTATAAATTCTCAGGCTAAAGATGAATAGTACATAATTACAACTCTGTATTGAAAAATCTATGCATTCAATAAAACCTAGTAGTAAATACCTACCAGTTAATCGAATAGAGTTCTGTTTAGATAAGAAAGCTATATGCAGTTTTCTTATCTATCGTAAAATGTTTTCCAAATGTTTTTCCTAATAAAAAAATTTAGATATATTAGAAGTGTTAATGATATGAATTTTAAACTCATGTAAATATGGAAGAGTATGGCTATTATATCATTAGTCATTTATGAATGCATTCTCAAACAACCTTTACTGCATACGATTATATTGAATATGATAATATTCAATAAAACATAGAGTGGCTTCCAGTTTGAAAGGCTGGGAGATTGCAGCCCTTCAAAAATCCTTTCTGTTTTCCACCAAATTACCAATCAATGTGGGGTGGCAATGATCGTACTTTAGTCTCAGGCCACAAATGTACAAATTAGAGCACAGGGCTGGCTCTAGATCAGTCAGACCTGGTTTTGAATTTCTACTCTCTCACATCCTAGATGTGCTATTAGCTTAAAGCCTCAGTTTCCTTACCATAATACCAAGATTATACTATTTCTGTGCTCATAATGTTGTGAGAGAAGTAAATGAGGTCCTGCATATAAAGCTCTACCCAACCACCAGAGCACCCTAAAACATCTATTGGCAGCAGCTTCTCCCACTGCAGAGTCATGGCTTTAAAGTTAATCATAGCTTTTAGTCTTTTCCTGATTACAAAAGGAATATATCAAAAATAATGGACTAAACAGGATATGCAGCTCTAGAAGGTTCTGAGGAAAAAATAAAGGTGTAAATAAATAATAATCCCTTAAATTCATTTGTGGAATTATTACTAAATGACAATGTGTGGTAAAGATATAGTCGATAGAGATTTTTAAAAATTCGTTTTTCTTTTAACAAAGTTTCAGCATTTTCCATTTTCCAAACTATTAAGTAGTGAGGAAATGAATGATTCATTCAATAAACAGTTGGCCAGTTGGTTACCTACTACAGAAAAAAAAAAAAGAATTTCACTAATGGTATTAAGAAAATATATTTTTAAATGATAGAGTTTCCATAACACACATATGTTCATGGAAACATTTAAAGAAATTGCATCTTATATTATATGATTACATTTACTTGAAGTACCAAACCAGGCAAAACTCACCTGGGCTGTTACATCAGGATAACAATTACCCTTTGTTGGGGAGTAGTGTTTGGAATAGGCAATAAGGGAGATGCTTGGGTGTTAGTAATGTCCTGTTTCTTTACTGGGGTGATGTCACATGGGCGTGTTGAGTTTGTCATAGTGCGCTTTTAGGTCTGTATTCTAAAACAAAAGTGTTTCTTCCTTCTTTTTAATAGTCCTAAAAATACATAGCAGCTCATGTTTTTATTGAAAAACAAAAATCAAAAGCCAATGTATAATATAGAAACTGAATCACAGAATGTCCATGATGAGAATATACTTCATTCTTCACTCTTCATATGTACAAGTCATTATATTGGATTATTATACAAGGAAGCAAAATACTTTTCTCATGTCAATTGTGGTTGAAATGCTGACAAATATTTTTTCAAGAAAGTTTTGATTACCAAGTATGTGAGTATAGAAATCTAAATCAGCATGTTTAGTCAGACAAAAGTCAGACAAAAGTCTCTTCTTATCTCAATTTTTACAAATTTTGAATCTGCAAATTTTAATACCTCTGAATAAGAGACTAATTAAAATTTATCTATCCTGAGAAGATATGGATATAAATTTGATTTTACCAAACTTCCTGTTAACACATTATTTTATTATCATCACATACATATAACAATGTATTATACTAAAATAACTTTCTCCTTAAGCTTCATAAGTAAAGCAGTTGATGTAAAAGCTTCATTGTATGTTTTTTTCATATGTATATGTGCATGTCTGTATGTGTGTGTGTGTTTTAACTGTCTGCCTTTATGGCTCCAAAGTAGATGAGGATTCAGAATACTCGTAATCTTGTAAAACTAGATACAGCATTTTAAATGTTTATCGTTAGAACATGCCCAGTGGCAGATGGTGGCATGCCATTTTAGAGCCATCTAGAGGCACAAAAATCGTCCCATGTTTGTCATTTTGGCAGATGCGCATGCCCCTTTGGCAAATTTTAGAAAATAACTAAAAGACTTACTCTTTCAAAACAGATTGTATTTATGAAGGGATGTGTGGAATTCAACAGGGGTGGTGCTCTAGAGGAATTTCAGAATTAATACAATCAAACGGATAGTTCAGTTGGCATAAAACTTTGGATACGAAATGAGCTCAACTGCTTTACTGTGTATCTGTGCCATTTATAGCATTTTAATGAATCCTGAGTATTTTTGGAGCAATATTACAATGAATTTTAACAAATTCATTCATTCCAAATAACTTATTTTAAATATAAATTAAAGGTCAAATTTCATACAGAACTCAATTCCCAGTGATGGCATTGCTTTTTAAGCACTCATGTTTTAATTTGGCATGTTGATACTTAGAGACTCTAATAACCATTCAATTTTAAATCTGAATGTGAATTTTGTTTTAAAGTCAGTAGAGTCATAAGATTTCTACATAACTTTCTAGTTTATAGCTCTCCTTTACACATTTTCAGAAGCAATGGCTCCATACCACCTATCTGTATATTCTTTTAGTTCTCTTAGTTTTTATTAGAGAAAGAAAATATAAATATTTTCCTAAAAGCAACACTTTCAGACTTGTGGGCTTGTCACAATCTTTAATGTTATATAAGGGGAGGAGAGAGGAGCTGCATTTTGTTAAATAATACTATTCAACATGTGAAAAAAAAATCCAGATGGCCAAGATAAGGGAGCAAAAACTTCTTCTGTCAAGGGTCAGAGAGTAAATATTTCAGGTGTGGGGGCCCGTACAGTCTCTGTGGCAGCTACTCAAGTTTGCCTCACTGTAATGCAAAAGCAGCCACAGAAAATAAAGAAATGGGCATCACTGAATCCCAATAAAACTGTATTTTAAAAAACAGGAGGTGTGGAACTTCCCTGGTGGTCCAGTGGTTAAGACTTCACCTTCCAACTCAGGGGGTGCAGGTTCCATCCCTGGTTGGGGAGCTAAGATCTCACATGCCTTGTGGCTAAAAAAACAAACATAAAACAGAAGCAATATTGCAACAAAAATCAATAAAGACTTAAAAAATGGTCCACATCAAAAAAAAAAAAAAGGAGGTGAGATGGGTCAAATTTGGCCTAGGGCTATAGTTTGCAGTCTATCTGGCCTAGATTACTTTAAGAGTTTTGCTGATTTGAGAGGTGAATTGGAAAGGTTAAACACATTAGCTGTGTAAGTATGTGAACTGGGAACTGGAGTAGAATTTTTGTCTGGGGGAGGGTTATCTTGGTAAGAAAACAAATATACTGAGAAGCAGATTACCAAAATGATAAAATTCAGGATGATGAAGAGGTGGGGAGAGAGAGAGAGAGAGAGAGAGTGTGTGTGTGTGTGTGTGTGTGTGTGTGTGTGTAGGTGACTGTAAAAAATATCCCATTCAAACTGATCTGTACATTTATTGAGTACTTTCCATTGGCATTCAGGAGCCTCTGGAAATAAATGGTAATCCCAAAGCATTGCAGGGAAGGTGTACAATAGACAAGTTCATGTATTCAACAGAACTAATTTTATAAAATACATTCACTTTAGTACTTCTCTTTCCTTTGTGCTACCATTCTATTTAGCAAACCTGTGCATATTGTCTTACTCATTATTCCAACCTGTGATTTTTTTGTTTGGTTTTACTTGTCTGTACCAAACAGACCCTGAGCTTTTAGGGCAGGAACTCTCTCTTATCTTGGTCTCCCTAGGGTTTATGACAGTGTCTTGTTCAGAGTCAGTGATCAATAAATTTGAGTCATATAATTGAATTATATTGAAATACATACTGTCATGATTTCAAATAACAACGATAGGCGGGAACAATATATGTTGAGTCACACATTAGTTTCACTTACAACCTATTTCCACTTTAGCTCCCAGAAAGCCAGTGATTTCCTGTTCTCCCCCTTGCCTCGAGGATTCATAAATGGCTTGTGTTTACGCAGACCTCCCACAAGCTTGGCTTTCCCAGGTAAGCACTAGATATTCCTGACCCCCTAATTAAAACTCACTACTCCTCTGACTTCTTCCTTTGAAGCCTGTTAGGTACCTAATGGGCAAAAATGGTGAGTTCAGATGAGGAAGGAATAGAAGAATAGCATAAAGATTGTAACTTGAATTTTAATCACTTTCTTTCTATTACAAAAGTAATAAAATGTACTGTGGCAAATCTAGAAATTATGGAAACATGTAAAGGGAAAAACCATAATCTTCCAGCATAACTATTGTGTTTTAAATATCTGCAAAATAAAATTTCAAATTTTATACCACAGCAGATGTTATTTAAACCTTACATGTTCACCTGTCATTGCAGGTTCTTCTCACATTATTAAATACTCATTTACAACTTCATTAAATGTCTACATATTCATGTCTTATAAATAATGATTTTGAGTATTGACTATTTTACTAAGGGGCAATCTTTGTTCTGGGCATTGAGGTTATAGCAAGAAATAAGACAGATAAGACAGATAAAATTCCTTCTCTCACAGACCTTACATTGTAACTGGGGAGACAGCAAAGGGAAAAACACATAAATAAGATAAACTTGGCTTATAAAAGTTCTATGCCCATAGTAAAACTGGCTAATATGACAGTGACTAAAAGATGTGGAGTATGTATTATTTTACCTTTAATTCCTTGTAATAAACAAAATTGCCTATATAAAATGCAATAAACATCTAGTTTATCACACATAAATATGTGTACATTTCTAATCATATTCTCCAAATAAAATCCTAATAAAGGAGTGGATGGGTCAAAGCATATGCATATTTTTAAGATAATATATATTTCAAAACATCAACAAACACTTTTAATAATATAGGCTTCCACCAACAGGTTACAAGATTGTTATAATCATTACATGCAAAGTAGCAGGCTATGTGCTTTCAAATACGATAGGATGTAAATTTCAACAATCCATTGAGGTTAGTATTACCATTTCCATTTTATCAATGAAAACCATGAAGTCATAGAGGTTTAGCAACATGTTCAAAGCAATGTGGCAGTTATGAAAGCCCTGGAGTACAATAGTCTAAGTGCATTCTCCTGATTTGCTTATGTTAATATTTCTATAGACTATCAGATTATTATGGAGGCTTCACTAAACCAAAGGGAGTGTTCGAGAAACACCTGTTTAGGGCTAGTATAGCAATAAAGAAATATTCTGTTTCTATATTGCTCAAAGTTGAGCCTAAACAACCAAAAATACATGAAACGAACAGCTTCACAATATGAGTAATGCTCGTTAAGACAAAATTACAGGAAGACAGACTAAATTGAATACCTAGAAAAAGTAATGAAAATTATATTTACTTTTGGATGATGCTTAACGTTTAAATTCTTGACCTTAATTTGTTCAGTCCCATCAGGTGTGGGCTCTAACTGGCCTAAAACTAACACAATAATCCCATTCCTTGCACAGAATAACTGGTTTAAGCACCCAATTGACTTAATCAGAGTGAGTTCCCAGGCTTGAGTTCCACCTGTAGAGGAGGAACTTTTCCGCTCTGTAAGAAACGGATGAGTAGTTCCTGGTGCTGATGGCAGTTACTTTGTGCCCTCCAGTGGCACCATACTTAGGATAACACTAAAGCACCACAATGGCGAATCAGGAAAAACAATTATAGTAACTGGATTATTAAAATAATCTGTTACCTGGCAGAGCACAACAACGCTAAAGTTAGGTTTTCTGATGAATGCAACCTAAGGAATTCTAACCAATAGACCTACTGTGTGCATAGCAATGTCACATACATTATAGATACCGAAGTCATTTATAAAAATCTATATACTTTTTCTTACAATCAATGAATAAGTACTAGTGCAGAGACTTACCATCTCTGATATGTTTTTAACTACACCTTTCCAGCAAAAAGTTATATTCTAGTTATATAGAAATCCAGAAATGAAGTGCAAACAGTATTTCTTAAGACTAGTGTTTCTTTGGTAAGACTGGATATTTTATATATATATATATATATATATATATGAATTTAAATATATATGAACTTAAATATTTATATAAATTTAAATATGTATTTTATATATATATATATATATATATATATATATATATATATTCCTTTTTTTCTTTACAGACAAATTTTGCTTCAGTTGCCTTCAAAGTAGGATACCCAATTTTCTTCTCTAGCTAGACATAGTTAGAAAATATGTACTGGTGAAAAGTGAAAGAAGGCATTAGCCTTAGCTAATGCATTGTCAAATTGACAGCCATTAAGACCATTCACCACTACAGGATGTTTATGTCAAATCCATGGGTGAGACTGTAAGTGTCTTTTACAAACAAGGTGAGAACTGCTAAGATATGGAGTTTGTTACTACTAGTATTCCTGAAATCTCAGATACATTTTTCAGTATTATTAAAATCTGACAAACTTTGGTCAGGTCAGATACTACTGGCTACTCATGACACTACATTACAATTGTTAGGAAAAAAACACCGAAATTGTCTTGCAATGTAAGAAGTAATATTACTGTACTGAAAATATAATCACATACTTTATAATACACATACATATATTTATGTATTTTACCTTGGGCTCACTAAGTAAAAAATAAAACACTCTAGATCTTCTGTATAATTTTAATCATAAATGCACCTAAGGTAGATAACTTAATAGGTCTATATGTTACTTTTTATGTTATTTTGAAAAGAAACAAGGAGACTTTCAGGGTCTTTACATGTCAGGATGCCTAACATAAAATACAGGGAAAAGCACTAATAAATAAATACTAGGTGTTAAGGAATTTTGTTTGTAGATTTTATCAAAAACAGATGAAATTAAAACTTTAAAAACATCCCAATAAACTCGGTCAGTTTAATGTCAACAATTTGATGAACTTTACAACACACACAGGCATACACACCTACCCCTATATTTGCATAGAACTAGGAATCGCCAAAATCTTGACTCAAAAGACAATATTAAGAGGATTCTTTGTGATAAGAATGTTTTAGTGATGAAATTGTGTTTGTGTGTTTATGTTTACAGTCTGTAAGGATAGCTCTACTGCTTTAGAGACATATGCTACTGTATGTGATAAGCATGGTCACAAGGGTAATCTGAATAGAGTTTTATACTACATTTAATCTCATCCTTATTTAACCTCTTCTATAATAACTTCAAAGCAGTTCATTCCATTTTGGGGAAATTCTAGTTTTAATTCTGCAATAAAACTACCCTTCTTGAAACTAAATGAAATTATATAAGTAAAATACAGTCTTTCAGCATTGTTATAGAAACCAGTCAAAGATGGCCTATGCATATTGACCCCTATGTTGTTTATTTCTTACAGCAGGCTGAGACTCATTAGCTCAAAAGCCCACCAATGTTAAACTCATTTTTAAAATAAATCCAATTGTTTTAAAGCCCAAATAAGCAGATTTTGAGACATTTAGAGTCTGCTTGCTTTGCATACCCCAAGAAACTATATCCATCATCTGCTAGCCATAGATAAGATAAGCCAGGCACCATAAAGACTCCAAGCTGCTGTTGTCCTTTGGAGCTTTCTGACCTAGAGGCTCCACACGGAACTGTTGCGTGATATCACCTAGGCAACAAAAGCACCCTCTCTGATTCTGATCCCTCTCTCCCTGGGAATTCGTTTGCCCTTCTCCCAGTGGATGGTATTCCCCATGCCTTAGCCTCTGCATAGTCTCATGTTATAAGGGACTTGTCCCCATGCATGCCTGTCAAAGCCTGCACGTTCTAAGGCTAACTCATGGTCTTATCTTTTTCTCTGCTCAGTCCCCATAACTCTCCAAAACCCTACAAACATGTACCACGCACAGAAGTTCATTTAACAATTATTAGTATTCTAAATGCTGTTACTTTTACCCTTATTTACCCTCTGAAATATGTTTCTTATGTGATCTGCCTTTATATATTTCTGGGCATGGCTGTTGTATTTCCTCTTAGTCTTATTTCTACAAAAAACAATGGTAACTTTAATTCTTACACATACAGCAGGGTTTTATGTATTTTATCATTCTGGTTGCCATCGCTACATAAATTTTCTTTTGTCAGAATCCCTCTCAGAGTGATGTCAGACTGAACACTTATCTGCAATGTTGGTTACCTGATACAGTGAAAAGCTGGGAGTTGTTATGTATAATTGCGCTAATCACTGTGTATTATGCCTATACGAAAGTAGGCACTAATATTATGAAATTAGCTACACCTAGCACATATGACATTTTGTACATTTGATCAGTATTTTCTATTAGTGTTTAAGAAATTTAGAGTTGAGTTTATCAATAAAGACACTATCACAGTGAAAGGAGAGAGTCCAGATGGAATGGCAACTAAAATAGGATGTGGGTTAATCACCTAACAACCTACAGGCATGAAAGGGAGGACGCTGGATCTAAGAAACTCCCATAAAAACTGGGAGAAACTCACATAAAATTACCAAACCCTGGTTGAGTTTTGTAGAGAAAGCAAATTGCATTTAAACGTAGAAAAACCCATGTGCACAGAAAAGGCATAGAATAAAAGAAATGAATGTATATATTTTTTCTCCATCTAAACATCTGCAGGTGATTCTTGTCAGTCCTATGACACTGCAAGTCCAAAAAAACAGCAGGACCGTGTCAGCACTGTCAGCTGACTAAAATTATAGGACTCTAGAACGCCTTCTGATAGAGAACAGGTAACAACTGGTTCAGAAACTGGCCTCTGGGGTTTCTTCCTACCCCACCCAGAAGAAGCCAAACTTTGTTAATTATAACCAAGGAAGACCGTACTTGCAAAGAGTAATGGCAGTAGTTGAGGTAAAATATGTTTCCAGTAATGGTAGGGCTACCCATTGAGAACTGAGTGCTAACACTGAGTGGTCATAAGGGCCCAAAGGTATGTTGTTTAGTGTCAATAACTCTTCCCTCCTAAACTTATCATGGAGATCATAAGCTTAGGCTTTGGCCCATCAACCCTAGATCCACATTAAATTCCTAGGAATATGAGGTCACAAAGTAATATTCAAGTATAGCAGTGTTTATAAAAGTAATATTAGAAACTAGAACATCTGTAACATGCAAACCTAAATTAACGGATCAAAGATTTTAAAATGCTAAATAAGCATAATATATATCTTCAGAAAGATAAAGGAAGGTGTTAGCAACAAAAAGTTGTGACAAGTAGTAATAAAGAAAAACCAGTTAGAAATACTGAGGATGAAAAAATACAATTATATAGATACAGCCTTAGAAGGAACCAAAGAATGAAGTGCAAAGCTGAGGGTCAGATAGGAAGACATCAGGAAAGGATAAGGATATGAAAAATTGATATCTTTATATGAATAAAGCTGATATCTTTAAATGGAAAAAATTGATACTTGCCTTTTCTAATATACACATATTTATTACAAATAGTAACTTGTATATTATACTAAAATATAATTTATACAATATAATATCATACCTAGCTTTATGAGGAAGAGAGATAATGGGAAATGAGGAATAAAGTCGAGAAAGAAAAATTAAAATTAAGTGAGATGCCTTGAATTAAACAATGATGATATTATGCCATGACCTGAAGAGCTTGAGTAACTCAATTATGAGCACCAGAATTCAAAATAGTGTAAAAGTGATAAAATTCAGCTGTTGGAGGCCATCATACATTATCTTCTTTCTAAACCCAAGGAACACTGTTGAAAGCTAGGAAATCCCCTAAACACAGATGTGGTTTGTTTTCAGCAAACTACAAATATTCTTTACCTTTGCTTTACTGATATGCATACTTACAGTAAGTCCTTGTAAAGAAAATTTTATATTTTTCAATAAAATGTGGACATTCATTTATCTAAAACATCATTTTTAAAATGATGTAGAAATTGGCACAAGATGAGGCATAGCACCTCTCTCTTCCTTTTAGATACTAAGTCTTTATTTCTAGTTAAAACTTCTGTAAACTCCACAGGATTCCCTTTAACAAGAGTCACAAAGGACAGCAAATTAATCAGAAACCCAATTCAAACAATGATTGTGCCTGTTAGTACATGAACCACCATCTACCGCTAAAGCTTTAAGATTCTGAAAAGTTTCCAGTCATCCACATTTACTCCCTCCCTACTATCACAACCACATGATTCATTTGCTTAGCAAAAAAAAAAAAATATGGTGTTCAGATAAAATTTAGCACAGCCAGCATCTAAATCCCAGAACCCAATTTACTGTACCTGAAAACATGTGTCTTTAGTAGAAAAATGTTTGGTGCAGCATTGTTTGAAGTAGCAAGAAAACAAGAAACAACCAGTGCATCCATCAATAAATAAATAGTTGAGTAAAATTATGATTCTACCTAAGTATTAAGAACAGTAAATATTATGTATTATATATAACTTATGAAGGGATGTCCATGTCATTTTATTAATGAAAAGTGTAAGAAAAGAAAATCATGTAGAGTATGGTTCCATTTACATTGTACAAAAAAGTAAAGGAAAAAGATAACTCTATATCCTGTCTATTTAAGTACAAGATCAGAGTAAAAGATATGGTAGGATATACACTAAAACATTATTGGAAACTTTGAGGGAGAGAAGATAGATTATAATTATTTTATTATACACCTTGGCATTATTTAATATTACAATAAACGTGTGTTGCATTAAAAACTTTTTTGTGTGTGTGGTACGCGGGCCTCTCACTGTTGTGGCCTCTCCCATTGCGGAGCACAGGCTCCGGACACACAGGCTCAGCGGCCATGGCTCACGGGCCCAGCCGCTCCGCGGCACGTGGGATCCTCCCAGACTGGGGCACGAACCTGTGTCCCCTGCATCGGCAGGCAGATTCTCAACCACTGCGCCACCAGGGAAGCCCTAAAAACTTTTTAACATAAAAATCTACGCCTCGTTTTATGGTATCTAAAAAAACTATTCAACTATGTAACAACTTTTAGCACTATTGAGAAAAAGAAAGCTATTTTCATCCTGATATTTTTTCGTGGATGCATTTAGTATTGAGTGATTTTTCAGTTGTTTTGAAAGGCAGGGGCAAAGAAAAGAGAAAAAAGGAGACTAGATAAGCTACAAACATTTAGGAGCTGCTATGAGGGAATACTCTTTAAAAAATTCACCCTTTGTGGAATTTAATAACATCCACTTCACAAACCACAGAGTTTTCCTATCTCACAAATCAATTTCATTCTTTTATATTGGTGAATTAGTTTCTTTTCGTGAATTGGTTGTTCCACTTTGTTGGCCTTCCAATAAAAGGGAAGGGCTTGTATTAGCAGTATAGTAAATAGTCAAGATAATAGCCCAATAATACTTCTTACTTATCATCTAACCTCTTCTTTTCAGATTTCCCCATGCCTGAGTGACCACAAACCGTCACCACTGAATTAGCCATGACAAGCCTATCCACCACCTCTGTTCTTTCAAGGAGTAGTTGCTGGCGGGTACAATAATGAACAGTTCTAAGGAGGCTGTCAAGCATTTGCCTGTAATCTCATTCAGACACTTTGAAATCCAAATCAGGTATCATTACTCTTGTTATATCTAAAAGATAGGAGAATTAATTTTGATGAGAGGTTTAAAATTTTTTCCCTAATTCATAAATGATGATCATTATGGAGCTTTAAAAAGATAAATTAAAAACTTGAAATAAATGCCCTCTATGGATATTTGTGTTTGTACAAGTAAAATGAAAAAAAATTCTACACTTGTATACTGGAGTGCTCATATATTCATGCATGTGGATCATATGTATATATAAATATATACATGTCTGTGTGTATATTTAGAAATATATATATATATAATACTTTATTCATTCATCCCTCAATGAACAATTACGTTGTTTCCATTGTGAATACTGCTGCAATGAACATGGTGGTGCAGAATCTCTTCAAGATAGTGATTTCATTTCCCTCAGATATATACCCAGAAGTGGAACTGAACAATCATATGGCAGTTCTATTTTTAATTTTCTGAGGCTGTCCATACTTTTTCCATAGTGGTTGTGCCAGTTTACATTCCCACCAACAGTGCACAGGAATTCCCTTTTCTTCACATCCTCTCCAACGCTTGTTACCTCTTCTTTTTTTGATAACAGCATTCTAACAGGTGTGAGGTGATCTCTCACTGTGGTTTTTGACTTGAATTTCTCTGATGATTAGTGATGTTGAGCACAATTTCATGTACCTGTTGGACATGTGTATGTCTTCTTTTGGAAAAGTGTTTTTCATCTCCTTTGCCCATTTTTCAATCAAATTATTAGGTTTATGTTTTTACTGTTGAGTTGTATGAGTTCCTTATGTAGTTTGATTATTAACCCCTTATCTGATACATGTTTTGTAAATATTTTCTCCCATTCAGTGGGTTGCTTCTTCCTTCTCTTGATTGTTTCTTTTTGCTGTACAGAAACTTTTTAGTTTGCTATAGTTCCAGTTATTGAATTTTGCTTTTGTTGCTTGAGCTTTAAGTGTCATAGTAAAAAAAAATCACTGCCACAATCAATATCAGGGAGTTTTTCCCTATGTTTTCTTCGAGGAGTTTTATGGTTTCAGCTCTTACACTGATGTCTTTATACATTTTGAGTTAATTTTTACTATTAGTGTAAGATGGGGTCCAAATTCATTCTTTTGCATATGAATATTCAGTTTTGCTAACACCATTTATTGAAAAGAATATCTTTTACCCCTTGAGTATTCTTGGCTCCTTTTTATGTGTGAGTTTACTTCTGGACCCTCATTTGTATTCCATGGGTCTATGTGTCTGTTTTTATGCCAATACCATACTGTCTTATTACTATAGCTTTGTAGTATAGTTGGAAATCAGGAAGCGTAAAGGCTCCAGCTTTGTCTTCTTGCTCAGAATTGTTTTGGGTATTCAGGATCTTTTATGGATCCATACGAATTTTAGGATTTTTTTTCTATTCCTCTGAAAAATGTCAATGGAATTTTGATAAGGATTGCACTAAATCCATAAATGGCCTTGGTAGTATGAATTTTAGCACTATTTTAACACTATTAATTCCTCCAATTCATGAACATGGGGTATCTTTCCATTTATTTGTGTCTTCTTCAATTTCTTTCATTAATGTCCTATAGTTTTCAGTGCACAGATCTCTCACCACTTGATTAAATTTATTCATAAGTATTTTATTCTTTTTGATGTTATTGTAAATCAGACTGTTTTCTTTATCTCTCTTTAAGATACTTCATCATTAGTGTATAGATATGCAGGGCTTCCCTGGTGGCGCAGTGGTTGAGAATCCGCCTGCTGATGCAGGGGACACGAGTTCGTGCCCTGGGCCAGGAAGATCCCACATGCCGCAGAGCGGCTGGGCCCGTGAGCCATGGCCACTGAGCCTGTGCGTCCAGAGCCTGTGCTCTGCAATGGGAGAGGCCACAACAGTGAGAGGCCCGCGTACCACAAAAAAAAAAAAAAAAAAAAAAGAAATAGAAATGCAACGAATTTTTATGTTGATTTTGTATCCTCCAAGTTTACTGAATTTGTTTATTAGTTTTGACAGATTTTTGATGGAGTCATTGGATTTTTCTATATGTAAAATCATATCATCTGCAGAAATAATTTTACTTTTCCTTTTCCACGAGAGGCCACAACAGTGAGAGGCCCGCGTACCACAAAAAAAAAAAAAAAAAAAAGAAATAGAAATGCAACGAATTTTTATGTTGATTTTGTATCCTTCAAGTTTACTGAATTTGTTTATTAGTTTTGACAGATTTTTGATGGAGTCATTGGATTTTTCTATATGTAAAATCATATCATCTGCAGAAATAATTTTACTTTTCCTTTTCCACTCTGAATGAATTTATTTCTTTCTCTTACTTAATTTCTCTGTCTAGGACTTCCAGTGCTATGTTGAATAGGAGTGGTGAGAGTGGGCAAACTTGTCTTGTTCCTGATTCTAGAGGAAAAGCTTTCAGCTATTCATTATTTTGTATGATGTTCGTTACAGGTTTCTCAAAAATGGCTTCTATTATGTTGAAGTATATCCCTTCTATACTCAATTTGTTGAGAGATTTTATCATGAAAGGTTATTGAATTTTGTCAAATGTTTTTTCTGCAACTATTTAGAGGTTGCAACTACTTTTTCTACTCTTTATCCTATTAATGTGATGTGTCATGTTTATTTATTTGCATATGTTGAACCATCCTTTCACTCTAGGATAAATCCTACTTAATCATGGTGTATAATTTTTTTAATGTGCTGTTTAATTCAGTTTACTAGAATTTTGTTGAGAACTTTTGCACCTATATTCTTCAGGGATATTGACCTATAGTTTTCTGTTCTTGGGGTGTCCTTATCTGGCTTCAGTGTCAGAGTAATGAGTAAATTTATAAAATGAGTTTGATAGCATTCTTTCCTTTTCAATTTTTTGGAAGAGTTTCAGAAGAACTGGTGTTAATTCTTCTTTAAATATTTGCTAGAACTCACCAGTGAAACCATCTAGTCCTGAGCATTTCTTCGCCTAGAGGGTTTTGATTATTGCTTCAATCTCCTTAGTCATTATTGGTCTGTTCAGTTTTTCTATTTGATTTTTATTCTATTTCACCTTGAATCAGTCTTGGTAGGTTGTAGGTTTCTAGGAATGTATCCATTGCTTTGAGGTTATTCAGTTTGTTGTTGTAGCCTCCTATGATCCTTTGTGTTTCTGTGATGTCAGTTGTAATGCCTCCTTTTTCATTTATAATTTTGTTTATTTGAATCCTCTCTCTTTATTTCTTGCTTAGTTTAGTAAAGACTTTGTCAATTTTGTTTATCTTTACAAAAAACCAACTTTAGTTTCATTGATTTTTTTTTACTGTCTTTCTAGTCTTTATTTCATTTATTTCTGCTCTAATCTTTTTATATTTACTTCTTTCAGATAACTTTGGGTTTGTTTGTGTTTTTTTTTTCTTTTTTCTCTAATTCCTTAAGGTGTAAAGTTAGGTTATTTTAATAAGATTTTTCTTCTTTTAATGTAGGCATTTATTGCTATAAACTTTCTTCTTCAAACTGCTTTTGCTGCATCCCATAAATTTTGGTATGTTGTACTTTTGTTTTCCAATAACTAACATTTGAATACCAATTAACAGTTTATTAAATACTTTTAATTTTAGCTTATTTTACTGTTTGGATATGAAAGTACCCAGTGACTTTTTTATTCTATGTGAATTTTGATTATGAAATAGATCACATATAGATAGATTTTACATGTATATATATATATATATATATATAATAACTATTTCACAAAAGAGAAGTTCAATAGAGAAATATCAAAAAGAAAGACCCAGAATTTTGTGTCTTTATCACCTTCTCTTCCAATCTTTGTACTAATCTCTAATTAATTAATCAATCATCTTGTATGTAAAACAAGTGCTCTAAGAGCCTTAAGCAAACTTTCTTCCTAAAAAATTTACTTTTGTTCAAAGGTTCAAATTCTACTTAATATCAACCTTTGGTCTGCCAGTACCTTAAGTGGTTTCTTAACACTAAGGCTAGGACAACACTTCAAGAGTTTGCTCATCTTTCAATTGCTCCTCCCCACTCTGTCAAAATTCTCTATCAAAACCCTCTCCACTATGCAGCATTTGGGTCAAATATTACCAAAACTGTGATCTCTGTTTCAAATTCTCTTTTATTTGAGCCCTGTTGTTTCAAACTTCAATAACAGTCATCATGAATGTCAGTCATTTGGCCATTTAATCACATATAACTTGATGTGATGGAAACAATCATGAAAGTTAGAGTCAGAGTAAAAGTTTCAGACATTGTTAATGGCAGTGAGAATAGGAAAGAGAAGATGGAAATGAGAAATGGTGAGAGAACAGACTTGTCAGAACCTGGAGGTGAACTGAAGGTTCAGAGAGAAGAAAGGATGAGTTGAGGGTTTTGTCGTTGGCAACTGGCTAATGGTGGTATGATCTAAAGACTGAGAAGAATGAACAAAAGTGAATTTTTTTAATGTGGCATAATTTCTATAACCTTTTAGGTTATAGGTTCTTTATATATAATTTGTACTCTTAGAGCCTTAAAGGGCTATGTATACACCACAGATTTTCCATAAATTCTGGTTGCGTTTATAGGAATGCCAGAAAATGAACAGGGATATTGGTAATTAATATCGTGTTACTCATACAACTAGAACAGTATGGATTCTTATTTTCTAATGTATAGATTTATACAGTAATATAAATTTACAGTGTGCTTTAAACATTTGGTATTAGTCCTGTCCTTTTCTAACAACAAAATTTTACTCCTAATGTTGACATTATCAGGACTTATGAATTGGGAACATCTGTGAGAACACACCTATGCTGACAGAGTCCTGTGATTATTCCTTCACCTAACCCCTAAGAGCCCAACCAAATATTCAACTTCTAGTGTGTAACAGCATAAAACACCATTTCAGGAATCTATGTCCTTTCAATAGCAAATTGCTTCCCTCAGAAGCTGCACAATCATTTCCAAATTCTTATTTCTTAACAATTTCTCATCCTTGTAAGATGGTCTTTCTTAACATGTGGCAATGAAAGGGAGTGAATTTTAATGGCATGCTTTATGCATGTAAAAATTCTGAGTAATTCACACTTGTCTTGAATCCATGAAAAAAAAATGAGAGTCTATGCTTAAAAGAAAAAGATTTTATTAAAACAAAATCTTTCTCATAGCACTTAAACTATATTTGTAGAATACTGTCTATGCAAATAGATCTTTAAGAATCTGAAGATTCTGATTTTTTAAAAAATTATGTTGAAATCAAAGGTTCAAGCATGTCTGTGGATAAAATGTTGGTGTGTGCATATATGTATGTGTGTGTATGATGTGTGTGTATACATACTGAAAAATACAATCTAAGGAATGTTTTCCATCATATCACTGTATTGTTTTACATTTGATTTTTTCTTTCCATTTCATATACTAGCATTAAAAATATGTTTATCCTAATACAGAGAATCACCACTTTATCTTAGAAGTATGTTTTGCATTTTTAAACTTACCTCTTTAACTAAAATCTCACATCAAGTATAAATTAAATAATTAGTTTTATCAATTACAGAAATATTTCCTGCTCATAAAAATATCATACAACTCAACAGCAAACAAATGCCCTATCCAAAAAATCATTGTCATAGGAAAGAAGAGCTCTAGTTCAATTCCCAAACCTAGTAATTACAGAAAAAGGAAGGAATCTGGAACTTGGGGATTTTGAGCAGTAAAATATATACATCCTTCTCCTATCTTAGACTCATTTAAGAATTTATAATGTGGTCTTAAAGATCATAAAACCTCCTAAAGATATTCTAAGTCAACTAACATCCAAAATAGTGTCATAAGACTCCTTTGATTCATCCTTAAATAGTAAAGAGAAAAACAGTGTAAAGAAGGATCCAAAGAAAGGTTCAAGAATCAAACTCAACAGGCCAAAGTCCAGAATGAAGAGTTAAGGTCTCTGAGATTCGACAGATTCACAGCATAACTTGGTGTGAACTATATATTGAAGTACATACCCTGGACACAGAACGTAGCACTCATCGCCTGAGCCCTGCTTACCTGCTCTAAGCCACAAGATCCACAACAAACTTCTCCCTATTCTGTACATGCACCATTTACACAAAGGTCTCATGACTTTGCACCTTCTGCTCCCTTTGCTTTGACCATGTGGCAAAAACGTACACAATTGTTTACTGTTCAGTCAAAATTATATCTCCTACTTAATCTAAGCTTTACAACAGTCTAAATTACCTTTCTATTAACAGTTAAGAGTATACATTGCTCATTATAAGTATTTTCTATTAGTCATCTTCTTTATTGTCTAGACTGTTTGACATTTGCCTTTTTAGTGCCAGGTACCTGGCACTAAACATTTTGTTTATAGAAGGTATTTAAACATAGGTCTGAATGTAATAAAATCCCCTTTAGGGAATTAAGGAATTCTAAGTCTTTAAATCAACAATGTAGAGGCAATGATCATCATTCATTAGCGTCAAGAAATTAACTCTAGATTTACACAGATTTAACTGTGATGCCTAGTGCTCTTGTGTGCCTCAGTTTCTTCAGCTGCAAATTATGACTAATAAAAACAATACCTGCACCTTGTCTGTTTGTGAGAACTGAAGGAGATAATATGTGTAAAGAATGTAAAGCACAGTATCTGGCACACTTTTTGCAGTAATAAAGAGCTTTAATTCCCCTTCAAAGAGCATTAATTACCTTTGCTTATGCCTATTACTGATATTTTACTTTTACTATTTATCTAGTTGAGTTCTACAAATTTTAGAAGAAATTGGAGATAATCCAGATAAATGAAGATAGAAGGGGAATATTACAACAGCTCCAAAAAAATAATCCAAGAGGGACAATGACTCACTATATCTACTATATTTCTATTCGTTTCTATTGTATTTGTCATAAAATATATATTTTTTTATATCGAGAAGGGGAAAAGGCCTATAGAGCAAAATAGGTAATGCTTCATAATGTCAGATTGCTAATATGAATTTCTAAGAGAACTGCTGCTCTTTGTCACTATATGTAAAATATATATGTAAAATGTGTCTCTCTCTCTATATATAAATTAATATACACACATACAGATATAAATATACATACATAGAATTCAATTTTTTTCTACCAAAGCAAATTTTAGTTGCCCTTTATGATAATTTAACCCCGAATTTATAGATTTAAGAGAATATTCTATGACGAGTAATTACATAAAACCTTTTTTTATAATTTAATGATTTTTATTCATGAGTTAATGTCTTCCTTGATGATAAAAGTTTTTTTTTTTTTTCAAAACATCTAGAACTCCAGAACTAAACTGCGGTTAGTCATTTGCTCAAGCTAAGCAAAAAATACAACTTAGGCCATTCAGTGTTTAAACAGTCATTTCTTTCCCTTGACCTGATTTCTAGCCTCAGCAGCATAACTAACTTAGGAAAAGGAGTGTTTCATCTGCAAAGTGAATCTGAAAAATTAAGGAAAGTGAATTTGGGCATTGCTCCCAAATATGTTTCAGGTTGCAAAACAGTTTGTGATTAGCTAGTCATAGGAAAAGAATGCTACGTGAGAATTCTATAACACCCTGTGTTAAGGAAGCTTCTTTTAATGGTAAGAAGTAGAATCACAGGCTTTAATGTGCAGCCCTATGAGATGGGTGGAACGGAAGGAGGGGAATAGACAAATGACTTTAAAATGAAATTGATTTTTCTCTTTTTTCTTCAAAGAATGAGAGATATAGTTATATTAATTGGTTGGTATCTATTTTATAGCCTTTAAAAACAGGATAATTCATCTCGATTCTGTAATTACCAGTTATACAACCAGCATGTGACAAGTCTGACAAGCAGGCTTTTTCAACATGGAATATATATTACAATGGCAAGTGTGTTAGATTAACAAATCAAGCTTATGCCATTTGATAACTTATTTCATTTCTTAATAGGATATATTATCTAAGTTTATATGTTAGTTTTAAAATGTCTATATTGTGTGTGTTACTGAATAGCAAATATATCACTAAACTTGATTGGCCAGTAAAAAGTTTTTTCCAAAACATTCTACAGAGCCAATTGTATATGATCTTCTGGATAAGAATTAATATGGTTCTTGGAATAGAAAATTGTGTTCTCGATTATAAGGTTACAAAATTATAATAAAAGAGGTTGAAAGATTACATGAAGACCACGGTACTGCTCTAGGACAACATTATTCTAGACTGAGTGTTGGGTTGAAAAGAAGCCATCTAACTTCCATAACACATTGACTAAGCTAAAGGAAAGGAATTCATAAACCCATTTGTGCCATACACACATATCAAAGAAGACTGCTAGAATTTTGCATCTGATTCTCAGTGTCTAGGCTAAACAATGTCCTGGAAATGACCCCAGTTGAAACCAGCAGGAGGCTATTATCATTCTCCCCTTTTACACTTTAGCCTGGGGTCAGGAAGATCTGAGCTGCTCAATATTCCTATTACATTAATGGCACAGTTATCACATAGAGATCAACTTCATGCTGCTAATATAGACATGCTTCTGGAAGTAATTTCTGGCTCTGCTGGGCAAGGCAATCTATTAGGTCATTTGTAACCTCTGCAAAACCTAGTGGAAAGAGTACAGACTTTGGACTTAAGTATAAATGTCAGCCCCGTATTTGTAGAGTAACCTTGGCAAATTACTTAACATCTTTGAGTCTCAATTGGGGGATAATAGCTTCTATCTGATAGGAATGTGGTTAAGATTCATGAAAAACACAAAGGGAAACAAGCTATAACAGTGTCTCATACACAGTAGGCATTAGGTAAGTGGAAATTATTACCATCATGTACAGTATTTTGTTCATTACATTTTAAGGACCAAGTCATCTTGATACAAAATATTTGACATCGGGCTTCCCTGGTGGCACAGTGGTTGAGAGTCCGCCTGCCGATGTAGGGGACACAGGTTCGTGCCGCAGTCCGGGAAGATCCCACATGCCACGGAGCGGCTAGGCCCGTGAGCCATGGCCGCTGAGCCTGCGCGTCCGGAGCCTGTGCTCTGCAATGGGAGAGGCCACAACAGTGAGAGGCCTGGGTACCGCCAAAAAAAAAAAAAAAAATTTGACATCTAAATAATTTATCTGGGAATCCCTGGTGGCACAGTGCTTAAGAATCTGCCTGCCAATGCAGGGGACACAGGTTCGAGCCCTGCTCCGGGAAGATCCCACATGCCACAGAGGAACTAAGCCTGTGGACCACAACTACTGAGCCTGTGCTCTAGAGTCCGTGAGCCACAACTACTGAGCCCATGTGCCACAACTACTGAAGCCTGTGCACCCAGAGCCCATGCTCCACAAAAAGAGAAGCCACCGCAATGAGAAGCCCGCATACTGCAACTAAGAGTAGCCTCCACTCTCTGCGACTAGAGAAAGTCTGTGTGCAGCAATGAAGACTCAACGCAGCCAAAAATAAATAAAAAATTTTAAAATACATAAATAATTTTTCTTCTCAGTCACACTGAATGTTATCTCAAAAAGCACAGAATATAAATAGATGATGAGTGTTAATAAATGTAAATTTTTCTTAAAAGTATGAACCTTGTGGTCAGACTAGGTAGCTACATGTTCCAAGTGACAGAAGGAAATACAGAAGTTACTGGTTCACGTACAGATATCCCCACAGCTTTAGGTTTTGTGGCTTGCTGAATGCATGCATTAGTTACTATGTTCTGTTTCCCTGAGGAAGAAGGTTTGACTTCTCTTCTATTGTTCCTGTGAGTACAGTTCTTATAAACTGCATAGCCAATGGAAACTATTTTTAGGATTCCAGACCTGAAAACTCTGAAGAAAACACATACCAAATAATAATCAAAACTAAAACCGGTTTCACCTCTTTTTTTTGTTTTTAATTAATTTTCATTGGAGTATAGTTGCTTTACAATGTGTGTTAGTTTCTACTGTACAGCAAAGGGAATCAGCTGTATATATACATATACCCACTCTGTTTTGGATTTCCTTCCCATTAAGGTCACCGCAGACCACTGAGTAGAGTTCCCTGAGCTATACAGTAGGTTCTCATTGGTTATCTATTTTATACATGGTATCAATAGTGTATATATGTCAATCCCAATCTCCCAATTCATCCCACTGCTCCCTTCCCCCTTGGTGTCCATATATTTGTTCTCTACATCTGTGTCTCTATTTCTACTTTGCAAATAAGATCACCTATACCATTTTTCTAGATTCCACATATATGTGTTAATATACAATATTTGTTTTTCTCTTTCTGACTTCACTGTGTATGACACTCTCTAGGCCCATCCTCATCTCTACAAGTAATGTGATTTTGTTCCTTTTTATGTCTGAGTAATATTCCATTGTATATATGTACCACATCTTCTGTATCCATTCCTCTGTTAATGAACACTTAGGTTGCTTCCATGTCCTGGCTCTTGTAAATAGTGCTGCAATGAACATTGGTGTGCATGTGTCTTTTTGAATTATGGTTTTCTCTGGGTATATGCCCAGTAGTGGGATTGCTGGGTCATATGGTAGTTCTATTTTTAGTTTTTTAA